>NC_034190.2:70088158-70238948 GCF_002021735.2 Oncorhynchus kisutch | reverse complement strand
GAGACTGTGAGAGACAGGTGGAGTCACGAGAGAGAGAGAGATTATGAGAGACATGTGAAGAAAGAGAGAGAGGGAGTTCGAAGATGAGAGAGAGAGAGAGAGAGAGAGAGAGAGAAGACGGGAGAGAGAGAGGGAATCTGAAGAGGATGAGAGAGAGGGAGTCGGAAAAGGGGGGAGAGTGAGAGAGAGTCGAGAGAGAGGGGAGAGAGAGAGAGAGAGGGAGCGAGAGAGAGAGAGAGATGAGAGAGAGAGAGAGAGAGAGCGAGAGAGAGAGAGAGAGGGAGTCGAGAAGGAGAGGAAAGAGGGGGGGGGGGAGTCGAGAAGGAGAGAGAGAGGGGGGGAGTCGAGAGAGAGAGAGAGAGAGAGAGAGGGGGGGGGGAGTCGAGGAGAGAGAGAGAGACAAGTTAAAAAAAACTGAAAGAGAGATATTGGTGAGAGACAGGTGAAGAAAGAGAGAGAGAGAAAGAGAGAGAGAAGTAGTCGAGAGAGAGAGAGAGAGATAGGTGGAGAGAGAGAGAGAGAGAGAGAGAGAGAAAGAGAGAGAGAGAGAGAGAGAAGTAGTCGAGAGAGAGAGAGATAGGTGGAGAGAGACCGGTATAGACAGAGGAGAGCGAGAGACTGTGATAGAGAGAAAGAGAGTCGAGAGAGAGAGAGAGAATATATAGTGAGAGACGACGAGCTCTGTCTTTAATGGAGCCTACAGTATCTCTATGTGTAGAACTGAAACAGCCTCTGACATGCCCAGGTCTTCTCCTTACCCAAGGGTGACAGCAACATCAATTTAATTAACCCCATTTGCATTCCCTCTTCATCTCCCACTGGGGTCAATATTCAGCTCCATCACAGGGATAACACACACACACACACACACAAACACACCTCATCACAGGGATAACACACACACACACACACACACAAACACACCTCATCACAGGGATAACACAAACACACACACACAAACACACCTCATCACAGGGGTAACACAAACACACACACACACAAACACACCTCATCACAGGGATAACACACACGCGCGCGCACACACACACCATCACAGGGATAATGCCACATTGCTCTGCACTCCTTATTTTATGCAAAGAGGGAATCGATGAATGGATGGATGAATTAAAGGGGTTAGAGATGGAGGGGTTAAGGATGGATAGGGAGTTTTTTAGGATAAAAATAAACAGAATACAGCTAAACAGTCCAGCCTCTCTCAGCCTTTTGTGGACAGTCTGAGCACTGATGGAGGGATTGTGCATTCCTGGTGTAACTTGGGCAGCTGTTGTTGTCATCCTCTCCCTGTCCCGCAGGTGTGATGGTCGGATGTACCGATCCCATGCAGGTGTTGTTACACGTGGTCTGCCACTGCGAGGACGATCGGCATTCCATCCAGTCTCCCTGTAGCGCTGTCTTAGGCATCTCACAGTACGGACATTGCAATTTATTGCCCTGGCCACATCAGGAGTCCTCATTCCTCCTTGCAGCATGCCTAATGATTCACGCAGAGGAGCACAGACCCTGGGCATCTTTTTTTTGTGTTTTTCAGAATATTTAGAAAGGCCTCTTTAGTGTCCTAAGTTTTCATAACTGTGACCTAAATTGTCTACCGTCTGTAAGCTGTTAGTGTCTTAACGACCGTTCCCTGAAAAAGGGAGTTTATAAGCACAGGAATAATCCCAGAGGAAAACCTGGTGCAGTCTGCTTTCCAACAGACATTTCAGCAGGACATGTGTATGTGACAAATAAAATTTGATTTGATTTGATTTGACAATAATCTAAAACACAAGGCCAAATATACACTGGACTTGCTGACCAAGAAGACACTGAATGTTCCTAAGTGGCCTAGTTACAGTTTTGACTTAAATCGGCTTAAAAATCAATGGCTGTCGAGCAATGATCAACAACAACTTGACAGAGCTTGAAGGATTTAAAAAATAATCATGTGCAAATATTGTACAATCCAGGTGTGTAAAGCTCTTAGAGACTTACCCAAAAAGACTCACAGCTGGACAACGTTTAATTGCAAGCTAAAGTAAGCTGATCAGGATGCCTAACATATTGCATTTGAAACAGTTTTCAAAGTTGTATTTTCTAGCGAAACAGGGGGTGATAATGGGTGACAAACACCTGAGTTTAGGGACCTAGATCAAAGGAAGGGACATGAAATGACACTGTCATTTCAATCTGAGTGGTATCAACGGAAAGAGCTGCCTCTGTGGCTGCATTACTAGCAGCCGACTCTACTGCTTCCCCTGCCTGCTGTTCTCCACCAGCGACAGCGTGTGGACAAGACCTGATTACTGCCACTTGAACAACTAGCCTATCGCACTCAACAAGCATGAGAAATCTGTATCTCACATACAAAGCCAGGTAGCTCTGAAGATATTTGGCAGCTCACAGATACTGTATATCTGGCAATGAAGATTGAACATCAGCATGCACAACGCAAAGGTAAAAGTGAACTGTGAGATTTTGAAAGACCTAGCTAATTAATGCTACATACATCATGCTACCTAGGTAAATGATATGAGCACCAGGTCATCAAACAGGTGCAATTATGTGGAACTTTTACATGGCTTTGCTGAGAAGAATGAAGAATTATAAAATCAAATCACATGTTATTGGTCACATGCGCCGAAAACAACAGTTACCAGGAGTACCAGTACCGAGTCAATGTGCAGGGGTACGAGGTAGTTGAGGAAGTTGAGGTAATACAGTATCAAATCAAATCAAATCAAATTTTATTTGTCACATACACATGGTTAGCAGATGTTAGTGTGAGTCTAGCGAAATGCTTGTGCTTCTAGTTCCAACAATGCAGTAATAACCAACAAGTAATCTAGCTAACAATTCCAAAACTACTACCTTATAGACACAAGTGTAAGGGGATAAAGAATGTGTACATAACGATATATGAATGAGTGATGGTACAGAGCGGCATAGGCAAGATACAGTAGATGGTATTGAGTGCAGTATATACATATGAGATGAGTATGTAAACAAAGTGGCATAGTTAAAGTGGCTAGTGATACATGTATTACATAAGGATGCAGTAGATGATATAGAGTACAGTATATACGTATACATATGAGATGAATAATGTAGGGTATGTAAACATTATATTAGGTAGCATTGTTTAAAGTGGCTAGTGATATATTTTACAACATTTCCCATCAATTTCCATTATTAAAGTGGCTGGAGTTGAGTCAGTGTGTTGGCAGCAGCCACTCAATGTTAGTGGTGGCTGTTTAACAGTCTGATGGACTTGAGATAGAAGCTGTTTTTCAGTCTCTCTGTCCCAGCTTTGATGCACCTGTACTGACCTCGCCTTCTGGATGATAGCAGGGTGAACAGGCAGTGGCTCGGGTGGTTGTTGTCCTTGATGATCTTTATGGCCTTCCTGTGACATCGGGTGGTGTAGGTGTCCTGGAGGGCAGGTAGTTTGCCCCCGGTGATGCGTTGTGCAGACCTCACTACCCTCTGGAGAGCCTTACGGTTGTGGGCGGAGCAGTTGCCGTACCAGGCGGTGATACAGCCCGACAGGATGCTCTCGATTGTGCATCTGTAGAAGTTTGTGAGTGCTTTTGGTGACAAGCCAAATTTCTTCAGCCTGCTGAGGTTGAAGAGGCGCTGCTGCGCCTTCTTCACGATGCTGTCTGTGTGGGTGGACCAATTCAGTTTGTCTGTGATGTGTACGCCGAGGAACTTAAAACTTACTACCCTCTCCACTACTGTTCCATCGATGTGGATAGGGGGGTGTTCCCTCTGCTTTTTCTTGAAGTCCACAATCATCTCCTTAGTTTTGTTGACGTTGAGTGTGAGGTTATTTTCCTGACACCACACTCCGAGGGCCCTCACCTCCTCCCTGTAGGCCGTCTCGTCGTTGTTGGTAATCAAGCCTACCACTGTTGTGTAGTCCGCAAACTTGATGATTGAGTTGGAGGCGTACGTGGCCACGCAGTCGTGGGTGAACAGGGAGTACAGGAGAGGGCTCAGAACACACCCTTGTGGGGCCCCAGTGTTGAGGATCAGCGGGGTGGAGATGTTGTTGCCTACCCTCACAACCTGGGGGCGGCCCGTCAGGAAGTCCAGTACCCAGTTGCACAGGGCGGGGTCGAGACCCAGGGTCTCGAGCTTGATGACGAGCTTGGAGGGCACTATGGTGTTAAATGCCGAGCTGTAGTCGATGAACAGCATTCTCACATAGGTATTCCTCTTGTCCAGATGGGTTAGGGCAGTGTGCAGTTTGGTTGAGATTGCACCGTCTGTGGACCTATTTGGGCGGTAAGCAAATTGGAGTGGATCTAGGGTGTCAGGTAGGGTGGAGGTGATATGGTCCTTGACTAGTCTCTCAAAGCACTTCATGATGACGGAAGTGAGTGCTACAGGGTGGTAGTCCCGTGGCACTCACAGTATGTACATGTAGGTATGGGTAAACGTGACTAGGCAATCAGGATATATAATAAACAGAGTAGCAGCAGTGTATGTGAAGAGTGTGAAAGTGTGCCTATGTGTGAGTGTGTGTGGCATCCAAATGCATGTGTGTGTGTTTTGTGTGTGTGAGCGTATGGAGTGTGTGTGTATGTGTTGGAGTGTCAGTGTAGTGTGTGTGAGTGTGTGGGTAGATTCTAGTGAGTGTGCATAGAGCCAGTGCAAGAAAAGATGAATGAATCATTAAGGGGTGAATGTAAATAGTCTGGGTAACCATTTGACTAACTGTTCAGCAGTCTTATGGCTTGGGGGTAGAAGCTGTTCAGGAGCCTGTTCAGGAGCCTTCAAACCTACCTACCAGGTGGCAAATGTAATAATGGTGTTGGAGTTGTACTGGCCATGCCGTCTTTGGTGAACAGGGAGTACAGGAGGGGAATGAGCATGCACCCCTGAGGGGCCCCCGCGTTGAGGGTCAACGTGGCAGATGTGTCGTTGCCTACTCTCACCACCTCGGGGCGGCCCATCAGGAAGTCCAAGCTCCAGTTGGAGATGAAAGTGTTCAGTCCCAAGGTCCTTAGCTTAGTGATGAGCTTGGAGGGTACTATGGTGTTGAACGCTGAGCTGTAGTCTATGAACAGCATTCTCACGTAGGTGTTTCTTTTGTCCAGGTGGGCAAGGGCAGCAATAGAGATTGAGTCATCTGTGGATCTGTTGAGGTGGTATGCGAATTGGTATGGGTCCAGGGTTTCTGGGATGATAGTGATGTGAGACATGACCAGCATTTCAAAGCATTTCATGGCTATAGATGTGAATCAGTGGAGGCTCCTCAGAAGACGGAGGGGAGGACAATCCTCCTCAGTGAATTTCATTAAAATACAAATAGTGAAACATTTAAAAAGTTATCCTTTTTAGATACAACTATAGTAAATATATTAATGTCATCAAATAATTGATTAAAACAAAGCACTCTGTAGGGTAGCACCATGGTGTAGCTGGAGGACAGCTAGCTTTCATCCCCCTCTAGATACATTAACTTCAATACAAAACCTAGGAGGCTCATGATTCTCACCCCTTCCATAGACTTAAGTAGTTAAGGATAACTTCTGGAGACATCCTTCAAACTATCAGAATTCTTGCAGCATGAATTGACATGTTGTCCACCCAATCAAAGGATCAGAGAATGAATCTAGTACTGAACGCATAAGCTACAGGTAGCTAGCACTGCAGTGATTAAAATGTGGTGAGTAGTTGACTCAAAGTGAGACAAAGACAAATTCATTTCTATAAAAATGAAGGCGAAGCAAAATAGATATTTTTTCGAGTGTCACTTTCACTTACTTAGCTAGCAAATGCAGCTAGCTAGTTTAGTCTACTCAAACACCCAGCTCAAACAGAGGGATGCTATGTTAGCCAGCTGGCTATGACCATCCAACACAACACTGGAACTCTTCCAAGGTAAGCTTTTGGTTTGACTAATTTATTGCCCCCGGGGCCCACCAGTGTATATGCTAAACTGCTTACTGACTGACTGTACACTCTAACATTGCTGCATGATTGTAGCAGGTTTACCAATGCATTAGTTCTATTACCTATGTTGACTAGGACGTTACTTTAGCTAATATCGTGACAAGGATGTAGGCTGTGTGTAGGGATTATGAGATTTGCTTGCTGTTTGGGGTTTTAGGCTGGGTTTCTGTACAGTACTTTGATTCATCTGCTGATGTAAAAAGGGCTTTATAAATACATTTGATTGATTGAATGTAATATGAATGACAGTCATCCAATATGCTGTAATAGAAATCTGCACCGACAGCCACTGATGTGAATGCTGCTGGTGGTAGTCATTGGCAACCCATCTCGAGACCACCACCGTGTTTGCTTTGTGCTCATGACCTATGATGGAATTTTCAATGAAACTGACACGCTCTTCCAATGCACCGGAACTGCAGCGACAAGACTTGAGTTGTAGTAATCAGTCGATCAGAGTAAAGAAGAGGCAAATATACTACAACATAGTGGACAATATCAATGTCCAGATGAGAGCCAGGTTTGACCACTTCGGTTAACTTCATTTCCTTGGCTTTAGTGGACTGCAAAAAATCTAAACAATGTCACAAAAGTTCGACACCAGCAAACGACTTAAGGCTGATCTTGTCAGATTGTACTGTTCACAAATAGTACAAGACAAATCACCTGGACGTTTTTGTTCTAGCATGACCTGACACAGACTGTCCACGAGGCGACACGGTTACTGCAGCTGGTCCTCACTATACCAGCCACAACAGCATCCGAGAGGCCATTTCCTGAGCTGAAGCGGATAAAGACATGCAGTCAAAACCGGAACGATCATGGACGGCTCTCATCCCTTGCCCTCATCTCCATCACATCGAGACCGAGATACTTTGAAAACTGATGGCCAAGGGAGGAGCTTTACAGTTTAGTCACAGATGTCTTTACCCAGAATGATAAACGGGTGGACTTCATTTACAAGTAAATGCAAGTGTGTATTTACAGTAGCGCCTACTGTACTACTATACAATACAGTAGTGCCGACTACTATTGTTATATTACAGTAGTTCTGATTACTATTATACAATACTGTAGTGCTGACTACTATTATACATTACAGTAGTGCTGACTACTATTATACATTACAGTAGTGCTGACTACTATTATACATTACAGTAGTGCTGACTACTATTATACATTACAGTAGTGCTGACTACTATTATACATTACAGTAGTGCTGACTACTATTATACATTACAGTAGTGCTGACTACTATTATACATTACAGTAGTGCTGACTACTATTATACATTACAGTAGCGCTGACTACTATTATACATTACAGTAGCGCTGACTACTATTATACATTACAGTAGCGCTGACTACTATTACACATTACAGTAGTGCTGACTACTATTATACATTACAGTTGCGCTGACTACTATTATACATTACAGTAGCGCTGACTACTATTATACATTACAGTAGCGCTGACTACTATTATACATTACAGTAGTGCTGACTACTATTAAACATTACAGTAGTGCTGACTACTATTATACATTACAGTAGCGCTGACTACTATTATACATTACAGTAGTGCTGACTACTATTATACATTACAGTAGCGCTGACTACTATTATACATTACAGTAGTGCTGACTACTATTATACATTACATCTTTGTGATCGTGCCATACCGATAAACACTATAGCATATATATGCTTTTTGAGCTTGTGTGCATGTGTGTGTGAGTGAGAGACGGGGACGGAAGAGCTCAATATAAAATGCCTACTCGGCCTCAGACCCCACGGCACATCACTGGGATACACACGGACAGTGTGTCGAGGGAGCACTCATTATTTGGTGAGGAAAGTTCATGATGAGCTCCTCTGACAGTTCATTCCCTTTGTATGTCTGTTCATTAGGCTCTTGTGCTGCAGTCACACACACACACACACACAAACACACACACACACACACACGCACACACACACACACACTGATCATCGCCAGACAAAATTACCATGATGATCTGGAGTAGGAAGAAAAGTGAATTGATGTCGGAGAGAGTGAGAGAGCCAGTGACAGTGACTGCTCAGATCATGTAAGAGAAAGGAGTAGGGGTATAGCTCCAAAGACAGTGGATTAGTGAAATGAAGCCTTGGGTCTCCCTTCCCTTCTCCTCCTCTCTTCTCACCCCTCCTCTCTTCACCCCTCCCCTCCCCTCCTCCCTTCTCAACCCTCTTCTACTTTCTCTTCACCCCTCCCCTCCCCCCCTCTTATCCTTTCTCTTCACCCCTCCCCTCCCCTCCCCTCCTCCCTTCTCAACCCTCTTCTACTTTCTCTTCACCCCTCCCCTCCCCTCCTCTCTTCTCCTTTCACTTCACCCCTCCCCTCCCCTCCTCCCTTCTAAACCCTCTTCTCCTTTCTCTTCACCCCCTCCCCTCCTACGCTAGAGTTGAAGGTGGATGAGTGTGCAGGGTTTTCCAACAGACAGTAGTGTACCAAATATGTAGGGCAGCGACATTAGGGCATTACTGCCGGTCAGTGCCCATCCCAGCAATGGAGTGTGAGGACTTGGGACTGTGCACTTGGGGACTGAGGAGTGTGCATGGGAGACTGAGGAACATGCACGCCCGTCTGTGGTTTGGGAGGAGGAGACTGAGTCGACTGCCTTGCCTAATTGGTGCTTGCTCGGCTAGATCCCACAACAAGAGGAAGCAAAGCGTCATCTACCTTCGTGTACTATAGTTGGTGGAATTTCCCCAAGGGAATCAAATCAATAAGTCACAAACATTCAGTACACACACACACACACACACATATATATATACACCCTCCTCGAGCTAGCCTTGAGCCCTGAGCCAGAATGAGAGTGTGAAAGAAGTGACTGGAAGGAAAGGCGGCCAAAGGAGGTGTTGGCTTTGGGGATAACCAGTGAGATATACCTGCTGAATCGAGTACTACGGGTGGGTGTTATCGTGACCAGTGAGCTGAGATAAGACGGAGCTTTACCTAGCAAATACTTAAAGATGACCTAGAGCCAGTGCGTCTGGCGACGAATATGTAGCGAGGGCCAGCCGATTAGAGCATACAGGTCGCAGTAGTGGGTGGTATATGGGGCTTAAGTGGCAAAACGGATGGCACTGTGATAGACTGCATCCTGTGTGCTGAGTAGAGGCACTGTAAATGACATCGAGTAGAGGCTATTTTGTAAATGACATCGCCAAAATCGAGGATCGGTAGGATAATCAGTTTTACGAGAGTATGTTTGGCGACGTGAGTGAAGGAGGCTTTGTTGCGGAATAGAAAGCGGATTCTAGATTTAATTTTGGATTGGAGATGTTTACTATGAGTCTGGAAGGAGAGTTTACAGTCTAGCAAGACACCTAGGTATTTGTAGTTGTCCACATATTCTAAGTCAGAACCGTCCAGAATAGTGATGCTAGTCGGGCGAGCGGGTGTGGGCAGCGATCGGTTGAAAAGCATGCATTTAGTTTTACTAGTTTAAGAGCAGTTGGAGGCCACGGAAGGAGGGTTGTATGGCATTGAAGCTCATTTGAAGGTTTGTTAACACAGTCCAAAGAAGGGCTAGATGAATACAGAATGGTGTCGTCTGCGTAGAGGTGGATCAGAGAATCACCCGCAGCAAGAGCGACATCGTTGATATATACAGAGAAAAGAGTCGGCCCGAGAATTGAACCCCATGGTACCCCCATAGAGAATGCCAGAGGTCCGAACAACAGGCCCTCTGATGTGACACACTGAACTCTGTCTGATGAAGTAGTTGGTGAACCAGACGAGGCAGTCATTTCAGTCTGCCGATAAGAATACGGTGGTTGACAGAGTTGAAAGCCTTGGCCAGGTTGATGAAGACGGCTGCACAGTACATTATTTTATCGATGGCGGTTATGATATCGTTTAGTACCTTGAGCATGCGATACGAAAGAGAGGTCAAACAGACTGGTTGCAACAATGGCGGTGGATAATATTTAGAAAGAGAAGGTCCAGATTGTGTAGCCCAGCTGATTTGTAGGGGTCCAGGTTTTGCAGCTCTTTCAGAACATCTGCTATCTGGATTTGGGTGAAGGAGAAGCTGGGGAGGCTTTGGCAAGTAGCTGCGGGGGGTGCGGAGTTGTTGGCCAGGGTTGGGGTAGCCAGGAGGAAAGCATGGCCAGCCGTAGAGAAATGCTTATTGAAATTCTCGATTATTGTGGATTTATCGGTGGTAACAGTGTTTCCTAGCCTCAGTGCAGTGGGCAGCTGGGAGGAGGTGCTCCATGGACTTTACAGTATCCTAAAACTTTTTGGAGTTAGAGCTACAGGATGCTAATTTCTGTTTGAAAAAGCTGGCATTTGCTTTCCTGACTGACTGCGTGTATTGGTTCCTGACTTCCCTGAACATTTGCATATCGCAGGGACTATTCGATGCTATTGCAGTCCGCCACAGGATGTTTTTGTACTGGTCGAGGGCAGTCAGGTCTGGAGTGAACCAAGGGCTGAACCAAGAACTAATCTGTTCTTAGTTCTACATTTTTTGAAAGGGGCATGCTTATTTAAGATGGTGGGGAAATTACTTTTAAAGAACGACCAGGCATCCTCGACTGACGGGATGAGGTCAATATCCTTCCAAGGATACCCGGGGCAGGTCGATTAGAAAGGCCTGCTCACAGAAGTGTTTTAGGGCTTTGACAGAGATGAGGGGTGGTCGTTTGACCGCGGGTTACTCCACATCCACCCAGCTTGGGTAAAGCCTAGCTCCCTGTTCCCTACTTCATGATGACCCGGAGTAATAGGGATCTTTGGCAGCACCACTCTCCTGTCTGTGTGTATGTCTGGGTTGAATGAATCATTGCTGTATTACCTGGGTTTTAATCCTTATAAATCTACTTTGTGAGGTAACGTCTAGATCTGCCGGAGGACAAACTGGTGAGAAATCAAGAACAGCCCACTGAAGCCATTTTCTCTTCTCAATGTAGCGTCATTCTCTCACAGAGCTTTTCTCTGAAGAGTTGGACCAATATATGATGATGATCATGTTAAAACAGCTAATCACATTTCATTCATTCAGAAAACATTCAGAAAACATTCAACAGCTCAATAAGGTGTGAGAACCATTGAAGTCAATCTGAACCCACCAGGATCCAGGATTAGTTCAAGACAAAGTAGCATCACACCAAACAGCTACAGTACTGTATATGTCTCCACTTTCTTTATTTTAACAGCTGGAAGACAAATTGTAAAACAACAAACAACCACCTCACTCCTCCTTCCTCTTGCTTCTCTAGGCCTCGCTCCCTTCTTTTCTCTCTTCTCTTCATGTAGTGACCACAGATTCCGTCTGGTGGGCTGAATGTTTTCTAAGCTCTGTCCAGATCCCCCAATAAAACTCTGGTTTCCTTTCACTTCATGACTTGCAACTCTTTCTAACCCCCCCTCTCTTTTCTCTCTGTTCCCCCTCTCTCTCCCCTTACTCCCCAATGTCCTCTATTTCTGTAAGGACCACATAAGTGTTTGGGCCAACACAATCCCAGGGAATTGTTTTATTTCTTTGAAGGAGAGGACAGGGTGGGGAGGGGGTACATAGCGAGTCGATTTAATCTGCCTGCTTCTCTTTCAACTGACCGCTGGCTTGCTGTGTTCCTCTCCCCTTTGTTGCCCTCACAATACGAGCCTGAATAACTGTCTCCATATGTGGGAGAGGAGAGGGGGATGAGCAGGAGGGATGTTTGGCTAACGGTCTCTGGCCAACACAAGTAGGTGTTTTCACTGTCTAAGAAAGACAGGACAGAGAGTGGAGAGGAGATACTCCCCCTCTCACCCACCCAGCCCCCTCCCTGTAGGGGCTGTTAAACAGGAAGTGGTCATAGCGGAGTGGGCCGCAGTGAGCCATGAAGACACATAGTTCAGTTCTGAGGCGGCTGATTCAATCTCTCTCACAGTGTGTGTGTGTGTCTCTCCCGTCTCATGCTTATTTAGAAAAAGAGACAGAACAGAAGAGAAGAAAGAAAGACAAAAGATGGAATGGCAGGAAGTGAGTTTGGTTTACTTTAAAAGCGACATGAGTGTTTAATGTTTAGACAATGGCGTGCGACAGACGAAGGAGAGAGGGAAAGAGAAACAGAGGAGTGGAAAAGAAAACAGCAGGATCCTGAGAGAAAGAATATAATATGGTCCAAGATGTGATTTCATGTGGAAGGGTAAGGAAAAACAGTGTCAGGACCAATGAAGCCCAGGCCAGGTTCTGGTACATACAGACGCAGTAAACCCCACAGCAGAGAATGTGGTCATCATAAGCCTAGGCTGGCTGGGAGTGTTGTCATGATCAAACTGCCATTCATTTTCTTATGAGTCATTTGTTTAAAATCCAGCATAATGTCTAATCCCCTCGAGGGATACAGTTCACAGGATACAGTTCACGGGATACAGTTCACGGGATACAGTTCACAGGATACAGTTCACAGGATACAGTTCACAGGATACAGTTCACGGGATACAGTTCACAGGATACAGTTCACGGGATACAGTTCACGGGATACAGTTCACAGGATACAGTTCACAGGATACAGTTCACGGGATACAGTTCACAGGATACAGTTCACAGGATACAGTTCACAGGATACAGTTCACAGGATACAGTTCACAGGATACAGTTCGCAAGATACAGTTCACAGGATACAGTTCACAGGATACAGTTCACAGGATACAGTTCACGGGATACAGTTCACGGGATACAGTTCACAGGATACAGTTCACAGGATACAGTTCACGGGATACAGTTCACGAGATACAGTTCTGCTACAATGGCACACGCAGGCAAAGGCATTGTTTCTGTATCTAGAATCCACTCCAGGAAAAAGCCCAGGCACTACACACGGTATTGTCAGTAAGACAACAAAAACATTTTTTTTATAAAAAAAAAAGACTATTGTACAGTTTGCACAACGGCTGAATCGTGCCAGCATAACATCAACATTAGGGTTGACTAGTTGAACAATCCCAGCATAACATCAACATTAGGGTTGACTAGTTGAACAATACCAGCATAACATCAACATTAGGGTTGACTAGTTGAACAATACCAGCATAACATCAACATTAGGGTTGACTAGTTGAACAATACCAGCATAACATCAACATTAGGGTTGACTAGTTGAACAATCCCAGCATAACATCAACATTAGGGTTGACTAGTTGAACAATACCAGCATAACATCAACATTAGGGTTGACTAGTTGAACAATACCAGCATAACATCAACATTAGGGTTGACTAGTTGAACAATACCAGCATAACATCAACATTAGGGTTGACTAGTTGAACAATACCAGCCTCATAGAAATATACTGAACACAAATATACCATGCACCACTTTTTATATTTACTGAGTTACAGTTCATATAAGAAATTCAGTCAATTGAAATAAATAAATGAGGTCCTAATCTATGGATTAGTGGACAGAGTGACTAGGCAGGGTGGCGCAGCAATGGGTGGGCCTGGGAGGACATAGACCCACCCACTTGGGAACCAGTTCCACCCACTGGGAAGCCATGCCCAGCCAATGGCTTCCTGTAAGGGAAGAGGCTGGATGTGGAGGTCCTGGGCTGGAGTGGTTACACATCGTCTGCGGTTGTGAGGCCGGTTGGAGTTTTAATTTCACCTTTATTTAAGTAGGCACGTCATTTAAGAACATATTCTTATTTACAATGACAGCCTAGACCAGCCAAACCCGGACGACCCTGTGCGACGCCCTATGGGACTCCAATCACAGCCGGTTGTGATACAGCCTGCATTCAAACCAGGGTGTCCGTAGTAACGCCTCTAACTCTTAGATGCAGTGTCTTAGACCGTTGCGCCACCCAGGAGCCACAATGTACTGGATGTACTGCCAAATTCTCTAAAACAATTGAAAGCTCCCTCAAAACCTGAGACATCTGTGGCATTGTGTTGTGTGACAAAACTGCACATTTTAGAGTGGCCTTTTTTGTCCAAAGCGCAAGATGCACCTGTGTAATGATCATGCTGTTTAATCAGCTTATTAATATGCCGCATCTGTCAGGTGGATGGATTATCTTGGCAAAGGTGAAATTATCACTAACAGGGAAAATAAGCTTTTTGTGCGTACTGAAAATATCTGGGATCTTTTATTTCATCTCATGAAAAATGTGACCAACACTTTACATGTTGCATTTATATTTTTGTTCAGTATAAATATGGCACAACCCTCAACCTTTGCAGTGACCAGATCCTACAAATGAGCCTAGGTAGGTAGGCAGACAGTATCTACCTACCGCCATGTCTATCAGCCATGCTTAGGCAAATTATTTTTATAGTAAAACCAGCTTTAGTTTTAGAGATTTACAACAGTAAATGGTTGTATTACTGTTTCTCCTCACTGTTTGCTAGTAACCTTAGCTAGCTAGCTTGCTGGATATGCAATACTGTTATTTACATCTGTTTGGAATCTCATCTTGCCTATAACTTTGTGCGATTGAAATGCATCCAAGGTCATAATCATAACCAATGTCAACCCTCGTCGGATTGTAGCGGTAGAAGCGGTAGATATGTTCTATGTGAACAATTTCTATGCTTCCCATTCTTAAGTTTAGTTTTTCCCTCTTTTACTTTCAGTTTTGTACATCAGCTTCAAACAGCTGAAAATACTATATTTTGGGTTATAGAAAATATGTTTCACAGCAGTTTAGATGGTACAATGATTCTCTACACTATACTTGCTTGTTTTTTGTCACCTAAACTGAAATTAGGCAAACTACTAGAATTTTAGCAACCAGGAAATGGCGGAGCGATTTCTGCATAGTGCACCTTTAAGTACAACGCCAGCAAGAAAAACAACAACAATCATAGTCTTTCATTATAAAAACCTTAATCCCAATCAGAAACACATGGTATGTCTTGTCTGCAGGACCCACACGACTGTACAGACATCAGCAAAGCCAGGATCACCTGCCTAATTTATTTTATTTTTTTATTTTATTTTACCTTTATTTAACCAGGTAGGCAAGTTGAGAACAAGTTCTCATTTACAATTGCGACCTGGCCAAGATAAAGCAAAGCAGTTCGACAGATAAAACGACACAGAGTTACACATGGAGTAAAAACCAACATACAGTCAATAATGCAGTATAAACAAGTCTATATACAATGTGAGCAAATGAGGTGAGAAGGGAGGTAAAGGCAAAAAAGGCCATGATGGCAAAGTAAATACAATATAGCAAGTAAAATACTGGAATGGTAGTTTTGCAATGGAAGAATGTGCAAAGTAGAAATAAAAAATAATGGGGTGCAAAGGAGCAAAATAAATAAATAAATTAAAATTAAATACAGTTGGGAAAGAGGTAGTTGTTTGGGCTAAATTATAGGTGGGCTATGTACAGGTGCAGTAATCTGTGAGCTGCTCTGACAGTTGGTGCTTAAAGCTAGTGAGGGAGATAAGTGTTTCCAGTTTCAGAGATTTTTGTAGTTCGTTCCAGTCATTGGCAGCAGAGAACTGGAAGGAGAGGCGGCCAAAGAAAGAATTGGTTTTGGGGGTGACTAGAGAGATATACCTGCTGGAGCGTGTGCTACAGGTGGGAGATGCTATGGTGACCAGCGAGCTGAGATAAGGGGGCACTTTACCTAGCAGGGTCTTGTAGATGACATGGAGCCAGTGGGTTTGGCGACGAGTATGAAGCGAGGGCCAGCCAACAAGAGCGTACAGGTCGCAATGGTGGGTAGTATATGGGGCTTTGGTGATAAAACGGATTGCACTGTGATAGACTGCATCCAATTTGTTGAGTAGGGTATTGGAGGCTATTTTGTAAATGACATCGCCAAAGTCGAGGATTGGTAGGATGGTCAGTTTTACAAGGGTATGTTTGGCAGCATGAGTGAAGGATGCTTTGTTGCGAAATAGGAAGCCAATTCTAGATTTAACTTTGGATTGGAGATGTTTGATATGGGTCTGGAAGGAGAGTTTACAGTCTAACCAGACACCTAAGTATTTGTAGTTGTCCACGTATTCTAAGTCAGAGCCGTCCAGAGTAGTGATGTTGGACAGGCGGGTAGGTGCAGGTAGCGATCGGTTGAAGAGCATGCATTTAGTTTTACTTGTATTTAAGAGCAATTGGAGGCCACGGAAGGAGAGTTGTATGGCATTGAAGCTTGCCTGGAGGGTTGTTAACACAGTGTCCAAAGAAGGGCCGGAAGTATACAGAATGGTGTCGTCTGCGTAGAGGTGGATCAGGGACTCACCAGCAGCAAGAGCGACCTCATTGATGTATACAGAGAAGAGAGTCGGTCCAAGAATTGAACCCTGTGGCACCCCCATAGAGACTGCCAGAGGTCCGGACAGCAGACCCTCCGATTTGACACACTGAACTCTATCAGAGAAGTAGTTGGTGAACCAGGCGAGGCAATCATTTGAGAAACCAAGGCTGTCGAGTCTGCCGATGAGGATATGGTGATTGACAGAGTCGAAAGCCTTGGCCAGATCAATGAATACGGCTGCACAGTAATGTTTCTTATCGATGGCGGTTAAGATATCGTTTAGGACCTTGAGCGTGGCTGAGGTGCACCCATGACCAGCTCTGAAACCGGATTGCATAGCAGAGAAGGTATGGTGAGATTCGAAATGGTCGGTAATCTGTTTGTTGACTTGGCTTTCGAAGACCTTAGAAAGGCACGGTAGGATAGATATAGGTCTGTAGCAGTTTGGGTCAAGAGTGTCCCCCCCCTTTGAAGAGGGGGATGACCGCAGCTGCTTTCCAATCTTTGGGAATCTCAGACGACACGAAAGAGAGGTTGAACAGGCTAGTAATAGGGGTGGCAACAATTTCGGCAGATAATTTTAGAAAGAAAGGGTCCAGATTGTCTAGCCCGGCTGATTTGTAGGGGTCCAGATTTTGCAGCTCTTTCAGAACATCAGCTGAATGGATTTGGGAGAAGGAGAAATGGTGAAGGCTTGGGCGAGTTGCTGTTGGGGGTGCAGTGCTGTTGTCCGGGGTAGGAGTAGCCAGGTGGAAAGCATGGCCAGCCGTAGAAAAATGCTTATTGAAATTCTCAATTATGGTGGATTTATCAGTGGTGACAGTGTTTCCTATCTTCAGTGCAGTGGGCAGCTGGGAGGAGGTGTTCTTATTCTCCATGGACTTTACAGTGTCCCAGATCTTTTTTGAGTTAGTGTTGCAGGAAGCAAATTTCTGCTTGAAAAAGCTAGCCTTGGCTTTTCTAACTGCCTGTGTATAATGATTTCTAGCTTCCCTGAACAGCTGCATATCACGGGGGCTGTTCGATGCTAATGCAGAACGCCATAGGATGTTTTTGTGTTGGTTAAGGGCAGTCAGGTCTGGGGAGAACCAAGGGCTATATCTGTTCCTGGTTCTAAATTTCTTAAATGGGGCATGTTTATTTAAGATGGTTAGGAAGGCATTTAAAAAAAAATATCCAGGCATCCTCTACTGACGGGATGAGATCAATATCCTTCCAGGATACCCCGGCCAGGTCGATTAGAAAGGCCTGCTCGCAGAAGTGTTTCAGGGAGCGTTTTACAGTGATGAGTGGAGGTCGTTTGACCGCTGACCCATTACGGATGCGGGCAATGAGGCAGTGATCGCTGAGATCTTGGTTGAAGACAGCAGAGGTGTATTTAGAGGGGAAGTTGGTTAGGATGATATCTATGAGGGTGCCCGTGTTTAAGGTTTTGGGGAGGTACCTGGTAGGTTCATTGATTATTTGTGTGAGATTGAGGGCATCAAGTTTAGATTGTAGGATGGCTGGGGTGTTAAGCATGTTCCAGTTTAGGTCGCCTAGCAGCACGAACTCTGAAGATAGATGGGGGGCAATCAGTTCCATTATGGTGTCCAGAGCACAGCTGGGGGCAGAGGGTGGTCTATAGCAGGCGGCAACGGTGAGAGACTTGTTTTTAGAGAGGTGTATTTTTAAAAGTAGAAGTTCAAATTGTTTGGGTACAGACCTGGATAGTAGGACAGAACTCTGCAGGCTATCTTTGCAGTAGATTGCAACACCGCCCCCTTTGGCAGTTCTATCTTGTCTGAAAATGTTGTAGTTTGGAATTAAAATGTCTGAGTTTTTGGTGGTCTTCCTAAGCCAGGATTCAGACACAGCTAGAACATCCAGGTTGGCAGAGTGTGCTAAAGCAGTGAATAGAACAAACTTAGGGAGGAGGCTTCTAATGTTAACATGCATGAAACCAAGGCTATTACGGTTACAGAAGTCGTCAAAAGAGAGCGCCTGGGGAATAGGAGTGGAGCTAGGCACTGCAGGGCCTGGATTCACCTCTACATCGCCAGAGGAACATAGGAGGAGTAGAATAAGGGTACGGCTAAAAGCTATGAGAATTGGTCGTCTAGAACGTCTGGAACATAGAGTAAAAGGAGGTTTCTGGGGGCGATAAAATAGCATCAAGGTATAATGTACAGACAAATGTATGGTAGGATGTGAATACAGTGGAGGTAAACCTAGGTATTGAGTGATGAAGAGAGAGATATTGTCTCTAGAAACATCGTTGAAACCAGGAGATGTCATTGCATGTGTGGGTGGTGGAACTAATAGGTTGGATAAGGTATAGTGAGCAGGACTAGAGGCTCTACAGTGAAATAAGCCAATAAACACTAACCAGAACAGAAATGGACAAGACATATTGACGTTAAGGAGAGGCATGCTTAGTCGAGTGATCAAAAGGGTCCGGTGAGTGGAGAGGTTGGTTGGTGATTTAGACAGCTAGCCAGGGCATCGGTAGCAAGCTAGCATAGGATGGAGGTCTGTTGTTAGCCACCTCATGCGTTCCGTCAGTAGATTAGTGGGGTTCCGTGTGGTAGAGGGGATCAATCCAAATCACACAACAACAACAAAAATAAAAACAATAGATATAGTTATAGAGGCCCAAGAAGAAAACATAATAATAATAAAAAAATTGTCCGATTGTCTATTCAGATAGCAGCCGGTAAGACAGCTAACGGTTAGCAGGCCGCAGATGGGCGTTCAGGTAACGTCGCGACGGAGGAGCCAGCCGAATAACTCCTTCGGGTAGATAACGTCGGCAGTCCAGTTGTGAAGGCCCGGTGGGGCTCCGCGAAGGCAGCAAAACGGGTCCGGATAGGCGACTGCAGCCCAGGTGCGATTGATGGAACTCAGGAGTGATTGACGGAGCTTGCTAGCTCCGGAACAATTGATGTTTGCTCCGGAATCGACGAAGGCCGATAGTCACACGGATAGCAGCTAGCTAGCTGTGAGATCCGGGCATGAATGTCCAGAGAGCAGTCGAAATCCAGGGACATGGAGAGAAAAATTGGTCCGGTATGCTCCGCTCCGAGCCGCGCTGCGCCGTACAGAACTGGCGATAGACTTTCGAGCCAAAGGATAGCCGATGACCACAAACCGTGGTTAGCTGAACACCAACGACTTGCCAGTAAAGGAGCCAACTAGCTTCTGAACTAGCTTCTGGATTAGCTACTGGCTAGTTTCAGGCCAGCCTCCTGGAGTTTCTGGCTAGCTTCTTGGAGGATTACAGATCTGAGGTAAATAATACTTTTTTATAAATATACATTGGTGAGGCGGGTTGCAGGAGAGTGTTTTGAAGATGAGTTGATGGAAAATAAAAATAAAATGTATGTGAAAAAGTTGTAAATATATATATATACAGGACACGACAAGACGAGGACAAAAGACATCTGAACTGCTATGCCACCTTGGAGAAGTGGTCTGAATCCTGGTCTGAATTACAGTTAGGTAATCTTGTTTCCTTACAAAGAGACTAAGAGACCAGAGAGACCTGGGGAGGATGAGAGGGGGATGAGAGTGGATGACTGAGAGGTAACAGACAGGGGCAAGTGACTGTGAAGCCTCTCTCTTTGAAGTATGACAACAGCAAACATTTAGCACGAATGAGGAGACACAGTGAGCATGGTTGGTCTGTGTCTGAAAAGCATGCCACCAACTTCCGTGCCCCTCTATTGAACACATGTCCAGGGTGTGTGTGTGTGTGGCCAGACCCCCAGTGAGGGGTGGGGGTGTAGGGGTCCTCAGGGCAGGGGAAATACATACACTGACAGCCAAGCTGGCTGGGGAGGGCAGACAGGCAGTAGAGTGGAATGTCAAGCATCTCTTCATGTCTCTTCTGTCTCTCTATATTCCCTCATCTGCATATGTATTTCTCTTCCTCTATATTATCCCCCTTCTCCCATATGTCTTTCTCTTCCTCTATATTATCCCCCTTCTCCCCATATGTCTTTCTCTTCCTCTATATAATCAACCTTCTCCCCATATGTCTTTCTCTTCCTCTATATTATCCCCCTTCTCCCATATGTCTTTCTCTTCCTCTATATTATCCCCCTTCTCCCCATATGTCTTTCTCTTCCTCTATATTATCCCCCTTCTCCCCATTTGTCTTTCTCTTCCTCTATATTATCCCCCTTCTCCCCTTATGTCTTTCTCTTCCTCTATATAATCAACCTTCTCCCCATATGTATTTCTCTTCCTCTATATTATCCCCCTTCTCCCATATGTCTTTCTCTTCCTCTATATTATCCCCCTTCTCCCCATATGTCTTTCTCTTCCTCTATATTATCCCCCTTCTCCCCATATGTCTTTCTCTTCCTCTATATTATCCCCCTTCTCCCATATGTCTTTCTCTTCCTCTATATTATCCCCCTTCTCCCCATATGTCTTTCTCTTCCTCTATATTATCCCCCTTCTCCCCATATGTCTTTCTCTTCCTCTATATTATCCCCCTTCTCCCCATATGTCTTTCTCTTCCTCTATATTATCCCCCTTCTCCCATATGTCTTTCTCTTTCTCTATATAATCAACCTTCTCCCCATATGTATTTCTCATTGAAACGTCTGAGCTGTGTCTGAGTCAGGAGACAGAAGACAGTACATCATAGTGTGGAATAAAGCAACATGCCAGATCCTGCCTTCATACTCAACACTACCTTCACTGTTAGCAGGAGCTGCAAGGGGCTGCGGTTGAGGTGGGGCTATAGGTGGAGCTGGGGCCATGCAGCCATGCTTCAGTAGCCCTGTGAGGGTCTGCTCTGCTGGGCTCTGAGACTTCCTTCCGGAGCAGAGTGACGGGACTCCTCCATAATTCAATAACAATAATCCACAATGAAGGGACAATAAAGCAGGCAGGCCGCGTCGGGGTGAAACTAACCAGCCGTGGCCTCCTCCTCACTCCCGGGGGGGGGGGGGCGGCAGCTGCTGACATGCTGCCTGCAGTGAAGGAGACAGGGAGGCAGACGTCGGAGCCTATCTCACCCCTCTCCTCCCCTCTCTCTTCCCCCCTGAGCAGGGCAGAGTGGGGGACAGACCTGAGGAGTCCAGCTGATTCCCTTAGTCTACTAGTCCCCTGGAAGACTGAGTGGAGGGGCCATGACCGCTAGGATAGCTATCCTCCCCAAGCAACCACACAGGACTGCCAGAGCCCAAGCACCCATTCGTCACACAGCCTAAAACAACACAAAAATGTGCAATGAGATAACACACACACATAGACATATACCCTCCACCCGTGCCGGCTGGGGTATGGATGGATTGTGGGAGGCAGGGCGGGAGGTCAGCTATCGATCATCTCCTGGTCAAATCAATCGCCTGGCTTTTAATTAATGTGCCATGACGCCTGCCTGACCCCACAGCCTGCATTATATTATTATCTATAGTCATCAATGTCCAGCCAAAACCCCCTCCCCGTCCTCCCCAGTCCTCCCTCCTTCCCTCCTCCTCCCCATCCACCTCCCTCCTCTCCCCTTCTTCCTCTTCCTCCCCATCCTCCACTCCTCCCTGTCCTCCTTCTCCTCTTCACTCCCCTTTTCCCATAGTATTTACGATACTCCCAGGGAGAAGTTAGTCTGGGGGACGGGGGGTCAGGGTGGTCAGCTAGCTCTGTGTTGTCTTCAGGACCCTCTCTCTGTTTACACTATCATTACAACAATCACAACACATCGCCAAGTTCCTCCAACCCTGAATTGTTTGACGCTCCGTCTGTTGATTGGTCAGCTAACCAGTGTCTGGCCTGGACCTCAGAGTTATTCAACCGCTTTGCAGCTAATTAGAGGTAATGACAGCAGTTGAGACCACATTTCTCCAGATGCCTCTGTAAGATCTGAGAGATGGACAACCATAACAAACAAACAGTAACAACAGTAACTAGGGCAGGAAGAATGTGTTAATTATAGCCAATTAGAAATGCTACTATTAGCCTGTCTATTCTATACTCTCAACAGAATATATCTGAGGAGCAGGGCCTGATAGATCTGTAGAGTATGTCTGAGGAGCAGGGCCTGATAGATCTGTAACAGAGTATGTCTGAGGAGCAGGGCCTGATAGATCTGTAACGGAGTATGTCTGAGGAGCAGGGCCTGATAGATCTGTAACAGAGTATGTCTGAGGAGCAGGGTTCCATTTTAATCTACTCTCATACATGTTAACTACACTCCTCTGCTGCCAAGCTCTGAGAGAGACTGCCAGCCCCCCTTGAAAGAGCCACAAAACAAGACTGCCACAGAGGACCCAGTCGTCACACAGCCTAGAACACCACAAAAATGCTAAGACACACAAACACACACAGAGGTACGCATACACACACATACGCATAGCGTGGAAGTGAAAGGCTGTCATTACACCAGGCGACTGAGAGGCTGAATATAAAAAATGAATCAGCGGAGACAGCTAACAAAGCGGTCTAAAAAAAGGAGTGTAAACTAGAGTATTACCGTCTAACTGAAACTGCAGTTATTACCGTCTAACTGAAACAGCAGTTATTACCGTCTAACTGAAACAGCAGTTATTACTCTTTGTAACTGAAACAGCAGTTATTACTCTTTGTAACTGAAACAGCAGTTATTACTCTTTGTAACTGAAACAGCAGTTATTACTCTTTGTAACTGAAACAGCAGTTATTACTCTTTGTAACTGAAACAGCAGTTATTACTCTTTGTAAAAGAAACAGCAGTTATTACTCTTTGTAACTGAAACAGCAGTTATTACTCTTTGTAACTGAAACAACCGTTATTACTCTTTGTAACTGAAACAACCGTTATTACTCTTTGTAACTGAAACAGCAGTTATTACTCTTTTTAACTGAAACAGCAGTTATTACTCTTTGTAACTGAAACAGCAGTTATTACTCTTTGTAACTGAAACAGCAGTTATTACTCTTTGTAACTGAAACAGCAGGTATTACTCTTTGTAACTGAAACAGCTGTTATTACTCTTTGTAACTGAAACAACCGTTATTACTCTTTGTAACTGAAACGACCGTTATTACTCTTTGTAACTGAAACAGCAGTTATTACTCTTTGTAACTGAAACAGCAGTTATTACTCTTTGTAACTGAAACAGCAGTTATTACTCTTTGTAACTGAAACAGCAGTTATTACTCTTTGTAACTGAAACAGCAGTTATTACTCTTTGTAACTGAAACAGCAGTTATTACTTTTTGTAACTGAAACAGCAGTTATTACTCTTTGTAACTGAAACAACCGTTATTACTCTTTGTAACTGAAACAACCGTTATTACTCTTTGTAACTGAAACAGCAGTTATTACTCTTTGTAACTGAAACAGCAGTTATTACTCGTTGTAACTGAAACAGCAGTTATTACTCTTTGTAACTGAAACAGCAGTTATTACTCTTTGTAACTGAAACAGCAGTTATTACTCTTTGTAACTGAAACAACCGTTATTACTCTTTGTAACTGAAACAGCAGTTATTACTCTTTGTAACTGAAACAGCAGTTATTACTCTTTGTAACTGAAACAGCAGTTATTACTCTTTGTAACTGAAACAACAGTTATTACTCTTTGTAACTGAAACAACCGTTATTACTCTTTGTAACTGAAACAGCAGTTATTACTCTTTGTAACTGAAACAGCAGTTGTTACTCTTTGTAACTGAAACAGCAGTTATTACTCTTTGTAACTGAAACAGCAGTTATTACTCTTTGTAACTGAAACAGCAGTTATTACTCTTTGAAACTGAAACAGCAGTTATTACTCTTTGTAACTGAAACAACCGTTATTACTCTTTGTAACTGAAACAGCAGTTATTACTCTTTGTAACTGAAACAACAGTTATTACTCTTTGAAACTGAATCAGCAGTTATTACTCTTTGAAACTGAAACAGCAGTTATTACTCTTTGTAACTGAAACAGCAGTTAATAGAAGTGGATACGATGAGAGGACACTTTATAGAAAACAGAGTGTCATTTAGCTGTATTTGCTGTGACATGCTCGTACAGAAGAATGTCCAGGCTATAATTTGTTTCCAGGCCTGACTGAATAACAGGCTCTTAATGCAGCAGCAGATACTATATATGCCATTTCGTGCCTGCCTCCCGTCCTGCCATCCTGCCTGCCGTCCTACCTGTTATCCTGCCTGCAATCCTGCCTGCCGTCCTGCCTGCCGTCCTGCCTGCCATCCTGCCTGCCATCCTGCCTCCCGTCCTGCCATCCTGCCTGCCGTCCTACCTGTTATCCTGCCTGCCATCCTGCCTGCCGTCCTGCCTGCCATCCTGCCTGCCATCCTGCCTCCCGTCCTACCTGTTATCCTGCCTGCCGTCCTGCCTGCCATCCTGCCTGCCATCCTGCCTGCCGTCCTGCCTGTCATCCTGCCTGGCATCCTACCTGTTATCCTGCCTGCCATCCTGCCATCCTGCCTGCCGTCCTGCCATCCTGCCTGCCGTCCTACCTGTCATCCTGCCTGCCATCCTTCCTGCCGTCCTGCCTGCCATCCTGCCTCCTGTCCTGCCTGACGTCCTGCCTGCCGTCCTGTTTGCCTGCCGTCCTGTTTGCCTGCCGTCCTGTTTGCCTGCCATCCTGTTTGCCTGACGTCCTGTTTGCCTGCCGTCCTGTTTGCCTGACGTCCTGCCTGCCGTCCTGTTTGCCTGCCGTCCTGTTTGCCTGCCATCCTGTTTGCCTGACGTCCTGTTTGCCTGCCGTCCTGTTTGCCTGACGTCCTGCCTGACGTCCTGCCTGCCATCCTGTTTGCCTGCTGTCCTGTTTGCCTGACGTCCTGTTTGCCTGCCGTCCTGTTTGCCTGACGTCCTGCCTGACGTCCTGCCTGCCATCTGTTTGCCTGCCGTCCTGTTTGCCTGACGTCCTGCCTGCCGTCCTGTTTGCCTGCCGTCCTGTTTGCCTGACGTCCTGTTTGCCTGACGTCCTGCCTGCCGTCCAGTTTGCCTGCAGTCCAGTTTGCCTGCCGTCCTGTTTGCCTGCCGTCCTGTTTGCCTGCCGTCCTGTTTGCCTGACGTCCTGTTTGCCTGCCGTCCAGTTTGCCTGCCGTCCAGTTTGCCTGCCGTCCTGTTTGCCTGACGTCCTGTTTGCCTGCCGTCCAGTTTGCCTGCCGTCCAGTTTTCCTGCCGTCCTGTTTGCCTGCCGTCCTGTTTGCCTGCCGTCCTGTTTGCCTGACGTCCTGTTTGCCTGACGTCCTGTTTGCCTGACGTCCTGCCTGCCGTCCTGTTTGCCTGACGTCCTGTTTGCCTGACGTCCTGCCTGCAATCCTGTTTGCCTGCCATCCTGTTTGCCTGCCGTCCTGTTTGCCTGACGTCCTGTTTGCCTGACGTCCTGCCTGCCGTCCTGTTTGCCTGCTGTCCTGTTTGCCTACCGTCCTGTTTGCCTGACGTCCTGTTTGCCTACCGTCCTGTTTGCCTGACGTCCTGTTTGCCTGACGTCCTGCCTGCTGTCCTGTTTGCCTGACGTCCTGCCTGCCGTCCTGTTTGCCTGACATCCTGATTGTCTGCCGTCCTGTTTGCCTGACGTCCTGTTTGCCTGCCGTCCAGTTTGCCTGTCGTCTTTCTTGCCTGACGTCCTGTTTGCCTGACGTAAACCAACTCTATGGAATCACTCGCACATGTGGATGTAGTAAGAAATACCCTGAGAAAATGTCTAACAATTCCAGTAAGATTCCATGAAGTGGCTAGTGTGGTAAATAGCAAAGTTATAGAGGCTGTTATTCTGTCATTGACTTCAAACCCCATGTAGTAACCATGTTTAAAGTCCTGTTGACTCTGAGGCCGGGGATAGTGTTGTCTGATCTTGTTCTGCTGGGAACCTGTAATGCTGTCTGTTTCCTGTGTGGAGAGCAGACACGCACAGTGTGTTTGTACCTGTGTGTCCTCATGACCCGACTAGCCCCGCGTTATGGCTCGGAAAATCAGTACATTACTTCAAACAGTCTTTGCCACCCTGCTGCAAATTAATATTTTAAACACAGGATGTACTGGTTGCATGGTTGGTCTGTTCACACGCATGCACGCACGCACGCAAACACACACACGCACACACACACACACACACACACACACACACACACACACACACACACACACACACACACACACACACACACACACACACACACACACACACACACACACACACAGTATAGTAAGACAAAGACACACACACACACACTGCCACAGACAGACTAACTGAGTGTGAAAGGAGAGACAAAGTTATCAAGTTAAAGGCATACAGACAGAGCCCTGATCACCACATCGCTCTGTGAGCTGCAGGAAAGAAAGCCGGTAAGCACAATCTAATGAAACACAGGAAGATAAACACAACACATAGACTATAGTGGCTAGCATAGACTGGGAACTATTGGGGAGAAGGAGCTTCAACACCTGACCTCTGTAATCACTCTACTACTGTACCCTATAGAACTGTCAGTCCCAGCCATGGTATTATCAATAAGAAAACCCAGCATAACAGAAGACTAGGGATGTGTCTAGGCTTGGAGAATAACACAGGTCTGATTGGACTAAAGTGTATGTGCGTTAAGGTTGGACGATATGGCCTGAAAATCATATGTCCATTTTTTTCAAACTTCACGATATATAGATCCGTTTTTTTTCTAAATAAACTTTGTTGTACAATTAAAGGTCAAATACTTTCAGGTCTGTCTATGAAAAAGCCCTTTCTGTTACAAATTTAAGCAGAACCATGCATAATGCACATTCACTTCTTGTAGCAGGCATTCTAGAAAATGAACACAGGTCTCATAAACAATCTCTCAAGCACAAGCCCACATGCTAGTGAGTAGCAAGCTAATCTTCATAGTTTAAGTTTAGCCAATTTGGATCGGTTATATATCTAACAAGGTAGAACAGTTGAATTATTATGAACACACCCTTCTGTCCACCTCCAACTGTTTAAATAGCATGTTAGACTGACCCTGTCCACTTTGTTCAGAATTAGAAATCAAGTTCCTTATTACTTTGAGAAAAAGTTGCTAATTCCTTATATAATTGTTTTTTATGCTTATTGCCCATTTATAAAAAAAGACAGCTAGTATAACAGTCAGACTAAAATGCTGATAGTGGTAGTACGTGGTACCCCAACGGCACGCGTGACAAACTGAGTGTCACGCCCTGACCTTAGAGATCCTTTTTATGTCTCTATTTTGGTTTGGTCAGGGCGTGAGTTGGGGTGGGCATTCTATGTTTTGTGTTCTATGTTTTCTATTTCTGTGTGTTTGGCCGGGTGTGGTTCTCAATCAGAGGCAGCTGTCTATCGTTGTCTCTGATTGAGAACCATACTTAGGTAGCCTTTTCCCACCTGTGTTTTGTGTGTAGTTTTATTTCTGTTTAGTGTGTTTCTGCACCAGACAGAACTGTTTAGTGTGTTTCTGCACCAGACAGAACTGTTTAGTGTGTTTCTGCACCAGACAGAACTGTTTAGTGTGTTTCTGCACCAGACAGAACTGTTTAGTGTGTTTCTGCACCAGACAGAACTGTTTAGTGTGTTTCTGCACCAGACAGAACTGTTTAGTGTGTTTCTGCACCAGACAGAACTGTTTAGTGTGTTTCTGCACCAGACAGAACTGTTTAGTGTTTCTGCACCAGACAGAACTGTTTAGTGTGTTTCTGCACCAGACAGAACTGTTTAGTGTGTTTCTGCACCAGACAGAACTGTTTAGTGTGTTTCTGCACCAGACAGAACTGTTTAGTGTTTCTGCACCAGACAGAACTGTTTAGTGTGTTTCTGCACCAGACAGAACTGTTTAGTGTGTTTCTGCACCAGACAGAACTGTTTAGTGTGTTTCTGCACCAGACAGAACTGTTTAGTGTGTTTCTGCACCAGACAGAACTGTTTAGTGTGTTTCTGCACCAGACAGAACTGTTTAGTGTGTTTCTGCACCAGACAGAACTGTTTAGTGTGTTTCTGCACCAGACAGAACTGTTTAGTGTTTCTGCACCAGACAGAACTGTTTAGTGTGTTTCTGCACCAGACAGAACTGTTTAGTGTGTTTCTGCACCAGACAGAACTGTTTAGTGTTTCTGCACCAGACAGAACTGTTCCGTTTGTTCCACTTTGTTATTTTCTGTTCTAGTGTTCAGTTTTATTAAAAATCATGAACACGTACCACCTGCACCTTGGTCCTCTTCTTCAAATAGCCGTTACACTGAGCATACATTTTCTAGAATCAATGTTGGTTGATACTCCCGTTTTAGTAGTGTCTGCTCTGCGCGCAATTCGAGAAGTTGTGACATAAAAAACAGTATTATTAGAAAGGGTAACTTATCCTCTATTACAGTAAAATAATAATCCATATGACCAATTATGTTGGACCAAACCTCAAATGCAAATATTGAAACCACTTGTCAGAGAAGAAGAGAAGTGATCTCTCATCTTTGTTGCGTGAGTGGCAGGGGGAGGGGCTTGGTGTTTGTGTAAACAAAGAGGTTTCACTCTTGACAAAATCTGTCCAAAATAAGCCCACATTTTTTTGTTCACCTTTATTTAACCAGGTAGGCCAGTTGAGAACAAGTTCTCATTTACAACTGCTTCCTGGCCAAGATAAAGCAAAGCAGTGCGACACACAACAACACAGAGTTACACATGGGATAAACAAAAGTACAGTCAATAACACAATAGATAAATCTATATACAGTGTGTGCAAATGGAGTAAGGAGGTAAGGTAATAAATAGGCCAATAGTGGCGAAGTAATTTAGCAAATTAACACTGGAGGGATAGATGTGCAGATGATGATGTGCAAGTAGAAATACTGGTATGCAAAAAATAAAAACAATATGGGGATGAGATAGGTAGTTGGATGGGCCATTTACAGATGGGCAGTGTACATCTGCAGCGATCGGTAAGCTACTCAGATAGCTGATGCTTAAAGTCAGTGAGGGAGACATAAGTCTCCAACTTCAGCGATTTTTGCAATTCGTTCCAGTCATTGGCAGCAGAGAACTGGAAGGAAAGGCGGCCAAAAGAGGAGTTGGCTTTGGGGATGACCAGTGAGATATACCTGCTGGAGCGCGTGCTATGGGTGGGTGTTGTTATGGTGAACAGTGAGCTGAGATAAGGAGGAGCATTATTTAGCAAAGACTTATAGATGACCTGGAGCCAGTGGGTCTGGCGACGAATATGTAGCGAGGGCCAGTATTTCCATCGGGCCTATTTTGGATCTAAACTGCCTTCCAGGGTTGTATCATTTGATTTGCACAACATGCCTACCACTTTGAAGATTCAAAATATGTTTATTGTGAAACAAACAAGAAATGAAAAAAAAAAAAATGAAAACTTGAGCGTGCATAACTATTCACCCCCCCAAAGTCAGTACTTTGTAGAGCCACCTTTTGCAGCGATTACAGCTGCAAGTCCCTTGGGGTATGTCTCTATAAGCTTGGCATATCTAGCCACTGGGATGTTTGACCATTCTTCAAGGCAAAACTGTTCCAGCTCCTTCAAGTTGGATGGGTTCCGCTGGTATACAGCAATCTTTAAGTCATACCAAAGATTCTCAATTGGATTGAGGTCTGGGCTTTGACTAGGCCATTAAAAGACATTGAAATGTTTCCCCTTAAACCACTTGAGTGTTGCTTTAGCAGTATGCTTAGGGTCATTGGAAGGTGAACCCCTGTCCCAGTCTCAAATCTCTGGAAGACTGAAACAGGTTTCCCGCAAGAATTTCCCTGTATTTAGCGCCATCCATCATTCCTTCAATTCTGACCAGTTTCCCAGTCCCTGCCAATGAAAAATATCCCCACAGCATGATGCTGCCACCACCTTGCTTCTCTGTGGGGATGTTGTTCTCGGGGTGATGAGAGGTGTTGGGTTTGAGCCAGAGATAGTGTTTTCCTTGATGGCCAAAAAGCTAAATTTAGTCTCATCTGACCAGACTATCTTCTTCCATATGTTTGGGGAGTCTCCCACATGCCTTTTGGCGAACACCAAAAGACGTGTTTGCTTATTTTTTCTTTAAGCAATGGATTTTGTCTGGCCACTCTTCCGTAAAGCCCAGCTCTGTGGAGTGTACGGCTTAAAGTGGTCCTATGGACAGATACTACCATCTCAGCTTTGCAGCTCCTTCAGGGTTATCTTTGGTCTCTTTGCTGCCTCTCTGATTAATGCCCTCCTTGCCTGGTCTGTGAGTTTTGGTGGGCAGCCCTCTCTTGGCAGGTTTGTTGTGGTGCCATATTATTAAAGAAAATGTATAATGGATTTAATGGTGCTCCGTGGGATGTTAAAATGTTCAGATATTTTTTTAGAACCCAACACTGATCTGTACTTCTCCACAACTTTGTCCCTGACCTGTTTGGAGAGCTCCTTGGACTTCATGGTGCCGCTTGCTTGGTGGTGCCCCTTGCTTAGTGGTGTTACAGAGTCTGGGGCCTTTCAGAACAGGTGGATATAAACTGAGATCATGTCACAGATTATGTGACACTTAGATTGCACACAGGTGGACTTTACTGAACTAATTATGTGACTTCTGAAGGTAACTGGTTGCACCAGATCATATTTAGGGGCTTCATAGCAAACGGGGTGAATATACAGCACTTTGAGATATCAGCTGATGTACGAAGGGCTATACGAGATATCAGCTGATGTACGAAGGGCTATACGAGATATCAGCTGATGTACGAAGGGCTATATAAATCAATTTGATTTGATTTGATATACTGTATAAGCACGCACCACTTTTCCGTTTTTTTTTTTTTTTTAAATAAGTTATTTTTTACATTTCACTTCACCAATGTGGACTACTTTGTGTATGTCCATTACATGAAATCCACATAAAAATCCATTTAAATGACAGGTTGTAACGCAACAAAATAGGAAAAATGCCAAGGGCGATGAACACTTTTGCAAGGCACTGTACTATACAAATATGCCTCTTCATGCACAACATACATGTCAATCAGCAGCAGCGCAGCACTGACTGTAACTGGAACCAGAGAGCCCCTCCTTATAGTTTCTAGGTTGATGTCTTCATTATGCCTACACTGTTTGTAACCCGTTTCTCTCTCTTCCTCCTGCGTTCTCCACCCCCTCGCTCTCTCTCTCTCTTTTAATGAAGAACTGAGAAATGTCAGGTGCCTGGAGAAGAGAAGAGCGTCTCAGTGTGTTTAGTCTACCCCACATCAACATCCTCTCTGAAGGGGAAGAGAAAGGCCCATCATACAACACTTCAGGCTAATCCATCCAAAAATAGCATAATTAGGGCGTCAATTAGCCTATAAGACAAAACAGCATACCTGGAATGAATGAGGGGATATTTCAATTGGAGATCTCTCTATGTGTCTCTGAAAAATAGACCAATCAGTGTGAGGATCGGTGGTGATTGAGGAAATATGAGATGAGATGACAGAAGGTCTTCAGACATTATTGATATGATATGATTGAAACCCCATCCAAAATACACAAGACAGAAGCACCCCAATTGTTCCTTCAAATGAGATGCATACTTGGAGAACCACTTATGCGAGAATAGCGGGGTGAGGGGAAAAAAATGAGGAAATATATTCCCCAAAACATTTAATTGCTCCATTTGGATAGCTTGGCAGTTGTAACAACATGAGAAGAACAGGTCATATAAAACTCCACTATTGTCAGAGGAGTAGTCTCTGTAGAGATAGGCTAAGTGGTCTTTGTGTCGGAGACACACTAACTGGCTAATGAGCCAGTTAGTGTGGCAGTAAATGTCACTGCTCCTATAGATAGCCAGGGGCTGAAAGACAGAGTGAGACAGAGCTAGAGGCCTTTACTGCACCTGTGGATTAGCCTATAAGACAAAACAGCATACCTATCTCTCTGATTTGGTCCTGCCGTACATACCTACACGTACGCTACGGTCACAAGACGCAGGCCTCCTAATTGTCCCTAGAATTTCTAAGCAAACAGCTGGAGGCAGGGCTTTCTCCTATAGAGCTCCATTTTTATGGAACGGTCTGCCTACCCATGTCAGAGACGCAAACTCGGTCTCAACCTTTAAGTCTTTACTGAAGACTCATCTCTTCAGTGGGTCATATGATTGAGTGTAGTCTGGCCCAGGGGTGGGAAGGTGAACGGAAAGGCTCTGGAGCAACGAACCGCCCTTGCTGTCTCTGCCTGGCCGGTTCCCCTCTTTCCACTGGGATTCTCTGCCTCTAACCCTATTACAGGGGCTGAGTCACTGGCTTGCTGGGGCTCTCTCATGCCGTCCCTGGAGGGGGTGTGTCACCTGAGTGGGTTGATTCACTGTTGTGGTCATCCTGTCTGGGTTGGCGCCCCCCCCTTGGGTTGTGCCGTGGCGGAGATCTTTGTGGGCTATACTCAGCCTTGTCTCAGGATGGTAGGTTGGTGGTTGAAGATATCCCTCTAGTGGTGTGGGGGCTGTGCTTTGGCAAAGTGGGTGGGGTTATATCCTTCCTGTTTGGCCCTGTCCGGGGGTGTCCTCGGATGGGGCCATAGTGTCTCCTGACCCCTCCTGTCTCAGCCTCCAGTATTTATGCTGCAGTAGTTTATGTGTCGGGGGGCTGGGGTCAGTTTGTTATATCTGGAGTACTTCTCCTGTCCTATTCGGTGTCCTGTGTGAATCTAAGTGTGCGTTCTCTAATTCTCTCCTTCTCTCTTTCTTTCTCTCTCTCGGAGGACCTGAGCCCTAGGACCATGCCCCAGGACTACCTGACATGATGACTCCTTGCTGTCCCCAGTCCACCTGGCCATGCTGCTGTTCCAGTTTCAACTGACCTGAGCCCTAGGACCATGCCCCAGGACTACCTGACATGATGACTCCTTGCTGTCCCCAGTCCACCTGGCCATGCTGCTGCTCCAGTTTCAACTTCCACCTGACTGTGCTGCTGCTCCAGTTTCAACTGTTCTGCCTTATTATTATTCGACCATGCTGGTCATTTATGAACATTTGAACATCTTGGCCATGTTCTGTTATAATCTCCACCCGGCACAGCCAGAAGAGGACTGGCCACCCCACATAGCCTGGTTCCTCTCTAGGTTTCTTCCTAGGTATTGGCCTTTCTAGGGAGTTTTTCCTAGCCACCGTGCTTCTACACCTGCATTGCTTGCTGTTTGGGGTTTTAGGCTGGGTTTCTGTACAGCACTTTGAGATATCAGCTGATGTACGAAGGGCTATATAAATAAATTTGATTGATTTGATTGAAAGAGATGGGCTGGATCAGCAATACGGACCTGTCACTCTGAGACACACATTCATGCACGCAACACACATGCTTGTTTTACTATCCTGGTGGGGACCAAACACTTTATTCCCATTCAAAATCCTATTTTCTCTAATCCCTAACTCTGAACCTAACCGTAACCCTTAACCTAACACTAGATTTGAGATTTTATTAGGATCGCCATTAGCCGACGCCAATTGTCAGCTAGTCTTACTGGGGTCTGACACATAACGAAAAAGACATTACAGACAAAATACTTTACATCTTACATATACATTTAAAAACGTGAACATAGTATCTGTGTAGTTTCTGTGTCTGTGCATCTATCAGTTACACATACAGTTGAAATCGGAAGTTTACATACACCTTAGCCAAATATATTTAAACTCAGTTTTTCACAATTCCTGACATTTAATCCTAGTACAGTACAAATTCCCTGTCTTAGGTCAGTTCAGTCTTAGGTCAGTTCAGTCTTAGGTCAGTTCAGTCTTAGGTCAGTTAGGATCACCACTTTATTTTGAAAATGTGAAATGACTTCAACTGTACATGTCAGTACATCACAGTCACATCTATCAGTTACACATACATGTCAGTACATCACAGTCACATCTATCAGTTACACATATATGTCAGTACATCACAGTCACATCTATCAGTTACACATACATGTCAGTACATCACAGTCACATCTATCAGTTACACATACATGTCAGTACATCACAGTCACATCTATCAGTTACACATACATGTCAGTACATCACAGTCACATCTATCAGTTACACATACATGTCAGTACATCACATTCACATCTATCAGTTACACATACATGTCAGTACATCCCATTCACATCTATCAGTTACACATACATGTCAGTACATCACAGTCACATCTATCAGTTACACATACATGTCAGTACATCACAGTCACATCTATCAGTTACACATACATGTCAGTACATCACAGTCACATCTATCAGTTACACATACATGTCAGTACATCACAGTCACATCTATCAGTTACACATACATGTCAGTACATCTATCAGTTACACATACATGTCAGTACATCTATCAGTTACACATACATGTCAGTACATCACAGTCACATCTATCAGTTACACATACATGTCAGTACATCTATCAGTTACACATACATGTCAGTACATCTATCAGTTACACATACATGTCAGTACATCACAGTCACATCTATCAGTTACACATACATGTCAGTACATCACAGTCAGTACATTCATTGGGGAGGTCGGGTTCATAGTAATGGCTGGAATGAAATCAATGGAATGGTATCCAGAATGTATCTAGCTTGGCCTTAAAGGAGCTTGCTTTACTGATGTCTAAACACACTAGGCCACAACATGAATCTAATGTACAGCTCACTTCCTGAACAGAGCAGTTGAGTGGAGAAAGGTAAGCACACACTGTAACAATAAGACAATTCCCCCCTCTAGCTAGACAGTTAAGGTGTAGGGGGGCAACCAGAGCCCCATCAGCTGTTTAGGGTTTTGGTCTGAGGGGTCTGTGTGATCTCACTCTGCAGCTGTCTGCCTGAAGAGCCTGTTTCTCCGTTTCCTCCTCACCTTGATGGTAACTCTAGACACCTCATACACACAGAGAGAGAAACACACACACACACTCACACACACACACAATGGCAGGCAAACACACACACACATCCTGACACCCTGACATCAAAACCCCAGCTGACACTTAATACCAGTCTCATAAAGAACCCAGGTCCAGAGTGAGGCTGGGGCCAGGGACAGCGTGGAGTGTGGTGCCAGGGCCAGAGTGAGGCTAGGACCAGGGACAGAGTGGAGTGTGGTGCCAGGGGAAGAGAGAGGCTGGGGCCAGGGACAGAGTGGAGTGTGGTGCCAGGGGCAGAGTGAGGCTGGGGCCAGGGACAGAGTGGAGTGTGGTGCCAGGGGAAGAGTGAGGCTGGGGACGGGGACAGAGTGGAGTGTGGTGCCAGGGGAAGAGTGAGGCTAGGGCCAGGGCCAGAGTGGAGTGTGGTGCCAGGGGCAGAGTGAGGCTGGGGCAAGGGACAGAGTGGAGTGTGGTGCCAGGGGAAGAGTGAGGCTAGGGCCAGGGCCAGAGTGGAGTGTGGTGCCAGGGGAAGAGTGAGGCTAGGGCCAGGGACAGAGTGGAGTGTGGTGCCAGGGGAAGAGTGAGGCTAGGGCCAGGGCCAGAGTGGAGTGTGGTGCCAGGGGAAGAGTGAGGCTGGGGCCAGGGACAGAGTGGAGTGTGGTGCCAGGGGCAGAGTGAGGCTGGGGCCAGGGACAGAGTGGAGTGTGGTGCCAGGGGCAGAGTGAGGCTGGGGCCAGGGACAGAGTGGAGTGTGGTGCCAGGGGCAGAGTGAGGCTGGGGCCAGGGACAGAGTGGAGTGTGGTGCCAGGGGAAGAGTGAGGCTGGGGCCAGGGACAGCGTGGAGTGTGGTGCCAGGGGCAGAGTGAGGCTGGGGCCAGGGACAGAGTGGAGTGTGGTGCCAGGGGAAGAGTGAGGCTGGGGACGGGGACAGAGTGGAGTGTGGTGCCAGGGGAAGAGTGAGGCTAGGGCCAGGGCCAGAGTGGAGTGTGGTGCCAGGGGCAGAGTGAGGCTGGGGCCAGGGACAGAGTGGAGTGTGGTGCCAGGGGAAGAGTGAGGCTAGGGCCAGAGTGGAGTGTGGTGCCAGGGGAAGAGTGAGGCTAGGGCCAGGGCCAGAGTGGAGTGTGGTGCCAGGGGAAGAGTGAGGCTAGGGCCAGAGTGGAGTGTGGTGCCAGGGGAAGAGTGAGGCTAGGGCCAGGGCCAGAGTGGAGTGTGGTGCCAGGGGAAGAGTGAGGCTGGGGCCAGGGACAGAGTGGAGTGTGGTGCCAGGGGCAGAGTGAGGCTGGGGCCAGGGACAGAGTGGAGTGTGGTGCCAGGGGCAGAGTGAGGCTGGGGCCAGGGACAGAGTGGAGTGTGGTGCCAGGGGCAGAGTGAGGCTGGGGCCAGGGACAGAGTGGAGTGTGGTGCCAGGGGAAGAGTGAGGCTGGGGCCAGGGACAGCGTGGAGTGTGGTGCCAGGGGCAGAGTGGAGTGTGGTGCCAGGGGCAGAGTGAGGCTGGGGCCAGGGACAGCGTGGAGTGTGGTGCCAGGGGCAGAGTGAGGCTGGGGCCAGGGACAGAGTGGAGTGTGGTGCCAGGGGCAGAGTGAGGCTGGGGCCAGGGACAGAGTGGAGTGTGGTGCCAGGGGCAGAGTGAGGGTGGGGCCAGGGACAGAGTGGAGTGTGGTGCCAGGGGCAGAGTGAGGCTGGGGCCAGGGACAGAGTGGAGTGTGGTGCCAGGGGAAGAGTGAGGCTGGGGCCAGGGACAGAGTGGAGTGTGGTGCCAGGGGCAGAGTGAGGCTGGGGCCAGGGACAGAGTGGAGTGTGGTGCCAGGGGAAGAGTGAGGCTAGGGCCAGGGCCAGAGTGGAGTGTGGTGCCAGGGGAAGAGTGAGGCTAGGGCCAGGGACAGAGTGGAGTGTGGTGCCAGGGGCAGAGTGAGGCTGGGGCCAGGGACAGAGTGGAGTGTGGTGCCAGGGGCAGAGTGAGGCTGGGGCCAGGGACAGAGTGGAGTGTGGTGCCAGGGGAAGAGTGAGGCTAGGGCCAGGGCCAGAGTGGAGTGTGGTGCCAGGGGAAGAGTGAGGCTAGGGCCAGGGACAGAGTGGAGTGTGGTGCCAGGGGAAGAGTGAGACTGGGGCCAGGAACAGAGTGGAGTGTGGTGCCAGGGGCAGAGTGAGGCTGGGGCCAGGGCCAGGAGCAGAGTGAGGCTAGGGCCAGGGTAAGAGTGTAGTGTGGGGCCAGGTCCAGAGTGAGGCTGGGGACAGGGACAGAGTGGAGTGTGGTGCCAGGGGGCAGAGTGAGGCTGGGGCTAGGGCCAGGAGCAGAGTGAGGCTAGGGCCAGGGGAAGAGTGTAGTGTGGGGCCAGGTCCAGAGTGAGGATGGTGCCAGGGGAGGAGTGAAGCTGGGGCCAGGGCCAGAGTGAAGCTGAGGCCAGGGCAAGAGTGAGGCAAGGGCCAGGGACAGAGTGAGGCTGGAGCCAGGGCCGGAGTGAGGATGCGGCCAGGGCCAGAGTGAGGATGGGGCCAGGGCCAGAGTGAGGCTGGGGCCAGAGTGAGGCTGGGAACAGAGGCAGAGTGAGGCTGGGGCCAGGGACAGAGTGGAGTGTGGTGCCAGGGGAAGAGTGAGGCTGGGGCCAGGGACAGAGTGGAGTGTGGTGCCAGGGGCAGAGTGAGGCTGGGGCCAGGGTCAGGAGCAGAGTGAGGCTAGGGCCAGGGTAAGAGTGTAGTGTGGGGCCAGGTCCAGAGTGAGGCTGGGGACAGGGACAGAGTGGAGTGTGGTGCCAGGGGAAGAGTGAGGCTGGGGCCAGGGCCAGGAGCAGAGTGAGGCTAGGGCCAGGGGAAGAGTGTAGTGTGGGGCCAGGTCCAGAGTGAGGCTGGGGCCAGGGACAGAGCGGAGTGTGGTGCCAGGGGAGGAGTGAGGCTGGGGCCAGGTCCAGAGTGAAGCTGAGGCCAGGGCAAGAGTGAGGCAAGGGCCAGGGACAGAGTGAGTCTGGAGCCAGGGCCAGAGTGAGGCTGGGGCCAGAGTAGGGCTGAGGCCAGGGGCAGAGTGAGGCTGGGGCCAGAGGCAGAGTGATGCTGGGGCCAGAGTGAGCCTGGGGCTAGAGGAAGAGTGAGGCTGGGGCCAGAGTGAGGCTGGGGCCAGAATAAGGCTGAGGCCAGGGGCAGAGTGAGGCTGCGGCCAGGGTCAGAGTGAGGCTGGGGCCAGAGGCAGAGTGACGCTGGGGCCAGAGTGAGGCTGGGGCTAGAGGAAGAGTGAGGCTGGGGCCAGAGTGAGGCTGGGGACAGGGGCAGAGTGAGGATGGGGCCAGAGTGAGCCTGGGGCTAGAGGCAGAGTGAGGCTGGGACTAGAGGCAGAGTGAGGCTGGGGCTAGAGGCAGAGTGAGTCTGGGGCTAGAGGCAGAGTGAGGCTGGGGCCAGAGTGAGGCTGGGGCTAGAGGCAGAGGAGTGAGGCTGGGGCCAGGTCCAGAGTGAGGCTGGAGCCAGGGCCAGAGTGAGGATGCGGCCAGTGCCAGAGTGAGGATGGGAACAGAGGCAGAGTGAGACTGGGGCCAGGGCCAGAGTGAGGATGGGAACAGAGGCAGAGTGAGTCTGGGGCCAGGGCCAGAGTGAGGCTGGGGCCAGGTGAAAAGTGTAGTGTGGGGCCAGGTCCAGAGTGAAGATGCAGGCAGGGCCAGAGTGAGGCTGGGGCCAGGGCCAGAGTAAGGCTGGGGCAAGAGGCAGAGTGAGGCTGGGGCCAGGGGAAGAGTGAGGCAGGGGCCAGGGACAGAGTGAGGCTGGGGCCAGAGGCAGAGTGAGGCTGGAGCCAGGGCCAGAGTGAGGCTGGGGCCAGAGGCAGAGTGAGACTGGGGCCAGGGCCAGAGTGAGGATGGGAACAGAGGCAGAGTGAGGCTGGGGCCAGGGCCAGAGTGAGGATGGGAACAGAGGCAGAGTGAGACTGGGGCCAGGGCCAGAGTGAGGATGGGAACAGAGGCAGAGTGAGGCTGGGGCTAGGGCCAGAGTGAGGCTGGGGCCAGGTGAAAAGTGTAGTGTGGGGCCAGGTCCAGAGTGAAGATGCAGGCAGGGCCAGAGTGAGGCTAGAGCCAGGGCCAGAGTAAGGCTGGGGCCAGAGGCAGAGTGAGGCTGGGGCCAGGGGCAGAGTGAGGCAGGGGCCAGAGGCAGAGTGACGCTGGGGCCAGAGTGAGGCTGGGGCTAGAGGAAGAGTGAGGCTGGGGCCAGAGTGAGGCTGGGGACAGGGGCAGAGTGAGGATGGGGCCAGAGTGAGCCTGGGGCTAGAGGCAGAGTGAGGCTGGGACTAGAGACAGAGTGAGGCTGGGGCTAGAGGCAGAGTGAGACTGGGGCTAGAGGCAGAGTGAGGCTGGGGCCAGAGTGAGGCTGGGGCTAGAGGCAGAGGAGTGAGGCTGGGGCCAGGTCCAGAGTGAGGCTGGAGCCAGGGCCAGAGTGAGGATGCGGCCAGTGCCAGAGTGAGGATGGGAACAGAGGCAGAGTGAGACTGGGGCCAGAGTGAGGATGGGAACAGAGGCAGAGTGAGGCTGGGGCCAGGGCCAGAGTGAGGCTGGGGCCAGGTGAAAAGTGTAGTGTGGGGCCAGGTCCAGAGTGAAGATGCAGGCAGGGCCAGAGTGAGGCTAGAGCCAGGGCCAGAGTAAGGCTGGGGCCAGAGGCAGAGTGAGGCTGGGGCCAGGGGCAGAGTGAGGCAGGGGCCAGGGACAGAGTGAGGCTGGGGCCAGAGTAGGGCTGAGGCCAGGGGCAGAGTGAGGCTGGGGCCAGGGGCAGAGTGAGGCTGGGGCCAGGGTCAGAGTGAGGCTGGGGCCAGAGGCAGAGTGATGCTGGGGCCAGAGTGAGGCTGGGGCTAGAGGAAGAGTGAGGCTGGGGCCAGAGTGAGGCTGGGGCCAGAGTAAGGCTGAGGCCAGGGGCAGAGTGAGGCTGCGGCCAGGGTCAGAGTGAGGCTGGGGCCAGAGGCAGAGTGACGCTGGGGCCAGAGTGAGGCTGGGGCTAGAGGAAGAGTGAGGCTGGGGCCAGAGTGAGGCTGGGGACAGGGGCAGAGTGAGGATGGGGCCAGAGTGAGGCTGGGGCTAGAGGCAGAGTGAGGCTGGGACTAGAGGCAGAGTGAGGCTGGGGCTAGAGGCAGAGTGAGGCTGGGGCTAGAGGCAGAGTGAGGCTGGGGCCAGAGTGAGGCTGGGGCTAGAGGCAGAGGAGTGAGGCTGGGGCCAGGTCCAGAGTGAGGCTGGAGCCAGGGCCAGAGTGAGGATGCGGCCAGTGCCAGAGTGAGGCTGGGGTCAGGGCCAGAGTAAGGCTGGGGCAAGAGGCAGAGTGAGGCTGGGGCCAGGGGAAGAGTGAGGCAGGGGCCAGGGACAGAGTGAGGCTGGGGCCAGAGGCAGAGTGAGGCTGGAGCCAGGGCCAGAGTGAGGCTGGGGCCAGAGGCAGAGTGAGAGTGGGGCCAGGGCCAGAGTGAGGATGGGAACAGAGGCAGAGTGAGGCTGGGGCCAGGGCCAGAGTGAGGCTGGGGCCAGGTGAAGAGTGTAGTGTGGGGCCAGGTCCAGAGTGAAGATGCAGGCAGGGCCAGAGTGAGGCTAGAGCCAGGGCCAGAGTAAGGCTGGGGCCAGAGGCAGAGTGAGGCTGGGGCCAGGGGCAGAGTGAGGCAGGGGCCAGGGACAGAGTGAGGCTGGGGCCAGAGTAGGGCTGAGGCCAGGGGCAGAGTGAGGCTGGGGCCAGGGGCAGAGTGAGGCTGGGGCCAGGGTCAGAGTGAGGCTGGGGCCAGAGGCAGAGTGATGCTGGGGCCAGAGTGAGGCTGGAGCTAGAGGAAGAGTGAGGCTGGGGCCAGAGTGAGGCTGGGGCCAGAGTAAGGCTGAGGCCAGGGGCAGAGTGAGGCTGCGGCCAGGGTCAGAGTGAGGCTGGGGCCAGAGGCAGAGTGACGCTGGGGCCAGAGTGAGGCTGGGGCTAGAGGAAGAGTGAGGCTGGGGCCAGAGTGAGGCTGGGGACAGGGGCAGAGTGAGGATGGGGCCAGAGTGAGCCTGGGGCTAGAGGCAGAGTGAGGCTGGGACTAGAGGCAGAGTGAGGCTGGGGCTAGAGGCAGAGTGAGACTGGGGCTAGAGGCAGAGTGAGGCTGGGGCCAGAGTGAGGCTGGGGCTAGAGGCAGAGGAGTGAGGCTGGGGCCAGGTCCAGAGTGAGGCTGGAGCCAGGGCCAGAGTGAGGATGCGGCCAGTGCCAGAGTGAGGATGGGAACAGAGGCAGAGTGAGACTGGGGCCAGGGCCAGAGTGAGGATGGGAACAGAGGCAGAGTGAGTCTGGGGCCAGGGCCAGAGTGAGGCTGGGGCCAGGTGAAAAGTGTAGTGTGGGGCCAGGTCCAGAGTGAAGATGCAGGCAGGGCCAGAGTGAGGATGGGGCCAGGGCCAGAGTAAGGCTGGGGCAAGAGGCAGAGTGAGGCTGGGGCCAGGGGAAGAGTGAGGCAGGGGCCAGGGACAGAGTGAGGCTGGGGCCAGAGGCAGAGTGAGGCTGGAGCCAGGGCCAGAGTGAGGCTGGGGCCAGAGGCAGAGTGAGACTGGGGCCAGGGCCAGAGTGAGGATGGGAACAGAGGCAGAGTGAGGCTGGGGCCAGGGCCAGAGTGAGGATGGGAACAGAGGCAGAGTGAGACTGGGGCCAGGGCCAGAGTGAGGATGGGAACAGAGGCAGAGTGAGGCTGGGGCCAGGGCCAGAGTGAGGCTGGGGCCAGGTGAAAAGTGTAGTGTGGGGCCAGGTCCAGAGTGAAGATGCAGGCAGGGCCAGAGTGAGGCTAGAGCCAGGGCCAGAGTAAGGCTGGGGCCAGAGGCAGAGTGAGGCTGGGGCCAGGGGCAGAGTGAGACAGGGGCCAGGGACAGAGTGAGGCTGGGGCCAGAGTAGGGCTGAGGCCAGGGGCAGAGTGAGGCTGGGGCCAGAGGCAGAGTGATGCTGGGGCCAGAGTGAGGCTGGGGCTAGAGGAAGAGTGAGGCTGGGGCCAGAGTGAGGCTGGGGCCAGAATAAGGCTGAGGCCAGGGGCAGAGTGAGGCTGCGGCCAGGGTCAGAGTGAGGCTGGGGCCAGAGGCAGAGTGACGCTGGGGCCAGAGTGAGGCTGGGGCTAGAGGAAGAGTGAGGCTGGGGCCAGAGTGAGGCTGGGGACAGGGGCAGAGTGAGGATGGGGCCAGAGTGAGCCTGGGGCTAGAGGCAGAGTGAGGCTGGGACTAGAGGCAGAGTGAGGCTGGGGCCAGGGGCAGAGTGAGACAGGGGCCAGGGACAGAGTGAGGCTGGGGCCAGAGTAGGGCTGAGGCCAGGGGCAGAGTGAGGCTGGGGCCAGAGGCAGAGTGATGCTGGGGCCAGAGTGAGGCTGGGGCTAGAGGAAGAGTGAGGCTGGGGCCAGAGTGAGGCTGGGGACAGGGGCAGAGTGAGGATGGGGCCAGAGTGAGCCTGGGGCTAGAGGCAGAGTGAGGCTGGGACTAGAGGCAGAGTGAGGCTGGGGCTAGAGGCAGAGTGAGACTGGGGCTAGAGGCAGAGTGAGGCTGGGGCCAGAGTGAGGCTGGGGCTAGAGGCAGAGGAGTGAGGCTGGGGCCAGGTCCAGAGTGAGGCTGGAGCCAGGGCCAGAGTGAGGATGCGGCCAGTGCCAGAGTGAGGATGGGAACAGAGGCAGAGTGAGACTGGGGCCAGGGCCAGAGTGAGGATGGGAACAGAGGCAGAGTGAGGCTGGGGCCAGGGCCAGAGTGAGGCTGGGGCCAGGTGAAAAGTGTAGTGTGGGGCCAGGTCCAGAGTGAAGATGCAGGCAGGGCCAGAGTGAGGCTAGAGCCAGGGCCAGAGTAAGTCTGGGGCCAGAGGCAGAGTGAGGCTGGGGCCAGGGGCAGAGTGAGGCAGGGGCCAGGGACAGAGTGAGACTGGGGCCAGAGTAGGGCTGAGGCCAGGGGCAGAGTGAGGCTGGGGCCAGGGGCAGAGTGAGGCTGGGGCCAGGGTCAGAGTGAGGCTGGGGCCAGAGGCAGAGTGATGCTGGGGCCAGAGTGAGGCTGGGGCTAGAGGAAGAGTGAGGCTGGGGCCAGAGTGAGGCTGGGGCCAGAGTAAGGCTGAGGCCAGGGGCAGAGTGAGGCTGCGGCCAGGGTCAGAGTGAGGCTGGGGCCAGAGGCAGAGTGACGCTGGGGCCAGAGTGAGGCTGGGGCTAGAGGAAGAGTGAGGCTGGGGCCAGAGTGAGGCTGGGGACAGGGGCAGAGTGAGGATGGGGCCAGAGTGAGGCTGGGGCTAGAGGCAGAGTGAGGCTGGGACTAGAGGCAGAGTGAGGCTGGGGCTAGAGGCAGAGTGAGGCTGGGGCTAGAGGCAGAGTGAGGCTGGGGCCAGAGTGAGGCTGGGGCTAGAGGCAGAGGAGTGAGGCTGGGGCCAGGTCCAGAGTGAGGCTGGAGCCAGGGCCAGAGTGAGGATGCGGCCAGTGCCAGAGTGAGGCAGGGGCCAGGGACAGAGTGAGGCTGGGGCCAGAGGCAGAGTGAGGCTGGAGCCAGGGCCAGAGTGAGGCTGGGGCCAGAGGCAGAGTGAGACTGGGGCCAGGGCCAGAGTGAGGATGGGAACAGAGGCAGAGTGAGGCTGGGGCCAGGGCCAGAGTGAGGCTGGGGCCAGGTGAAGAGTGTAGTGTGGGGCCAGGTCCAGAGTGAAGATGCAGGCAGGGCCAGAGTGAGGCTAGAGCCAGGGCCAGAGTAAGGCTGGGGCCAGAGGCAGAGTGAGGCTGGGGCCAGGGGCAGAGTGAGGCAGGGGCCAGGGACAGAGTGAGGCTGGGGCCAGAGTAGGGCTGAGGCCAGGGGCAGAGTGAGGCTGGGGCCAGGGGCAGAGTGAGGCTGGGGCCAGGGTCAGAGTGAGGCTGGGGCCAGAGGCAGAGTGATGCTGGGGCCAGAGTGAGGCTGGAGCTAGAGGAAGAGTGAGGCTGGGGCCAGAGTGAGGCTGGGGCCAGAGTAAGGCTGAGGCCAGGGGCAGAGTGAGGCTGCGGCCAGGGTCAGAGTGAGGCTGGGGCCAGAGGCAGAGTGACGCTGGGGCCAGAGTGAGGCTGGGGCTAAAGGAAGAGTGAGGCTGGGGCCAGAGTGAGGCTGGGGACAGGGGCAGAGTGAGGATGGGGCCTGAGTGAGCCTGGGGCTAGAGGCAGAGTGAGGCTGGGACTAGAGGCAGAGTGAGGCTGGGGCTAGAGGCAGAGTGAGACTGGGGCTAGAGGCAGAGTGAGGCTGGGGCCAGAGTGAGGCTGGGGCTAGAGGCAGAGGAGTGAGGCTGGGGCCAGGTCCAGAGTGAGGCTGGAGCCAGGGCCAGAGTGAGGATGCGGCCAGTGCCAGAGTGAGGCTGGGGCCAGGGCCAGAGTAAGGCTGGGGCAAGAGGCAGAGTGAGGCTGGGGCCAGGGGAAGAGTGAGGCAGGGGCCAGGGACAGAGTGAGGCTGGGGCCAGAGGCAGAGTGAGGCTGGAGCCAGGGCCAGAGTGAGGCTGGGGCCAGAGGCAGAGTGAGAGTGGGGCCAGGGCCAGAGTGAGGATGGGAACAGAGGCAGAGTGAGGCTGGGGCCAGGGCCAGAGTGAGGCTGGGGCCAGGTGAAGAGTGTAGTGTGGGGCCAGGTCCAGAGTGAAGATGCAGGCAGGGCCAGAGTGAGGCTAGAGCCAGGGCCAGAGTAAGGCTGGGGCCAGAGGCAGAGTGAGGCTGGGGCCAGGGGCAGAGTGAGGCAGGGGCCAGGGACAGAGTGAGGCTGGGGCTAGAGGAAGAGTGAGGCTGGGGCCAGAGTGAGGCTGGGGACAGGGGCAGAGTGAGGATGGGGCCAGAGTGAGGCTGGGGCTAGAGGCAGAGTGAGGCAGAGTGAGGCTGGGACTAGAGGCAGAGTGAGGCTGGGGCTAGAGGCAGAGTGAGGCTGGGGCTAGAGGCAGAGTGAGGCTGGGGCCATAGTGAGGCTGGGGCTAGAGGCAGAGTGAGACTGGGGCCAGAGTGAGGCTGGGGCTAGGGACAGATGCCTGCAGTCCATATGGTCCCTCCTGGATTAGGCTAAGAACCCAGACACATTTTGGAGAGGCCAGGGACACCATTAAAAACCCATTCATTGTGGACATGAAGTCTCTTTACACCAATGATATGCTAATATTTTGTAGCATTACAGACGGGGATGAGAATGTGAGGGAGAGAGAGAGAGAAAAGGAACAAAGAGAAGAACCTGGAGAGTGTGAGACGGGGAGAGGAGAAGAGGGAGGGAGAGAAAGAGAAAGTGTAAAGAGAAAGGGTTGAAGATATTTGAAGAGTGAGAGAGAGAAAGTTCCAGGTTGCTGTGACTCTTCGGCTCTCGTTTGTTGGCCTCCTGTTCTCACACGGTTACACACGCAGAAACACAGAAACCCACACACACACAGACTGGATGAGAGAGAGAGCGAGAAGATTTGCTTATTTATTTTCCCTTTTGTACTTTAACCATTTGTACATCGTTTCAACACTGTATATATACAGTTGAAGTCTGAAGTTTACATGCCCCTTATTTACATACGCCAAATACATTTGAACCCAGTTTTTCACATTACCTGACATTTAATCTGAGTAAAATGTCCCTGTTTTAGGTCAGTTAGGATCACCACTTTATTTTAAGAATGTGAAATGTCAGAATAATAGTAGAGAGAATGATTTATCTCAGCTTTTCTTTCTTTCATCACATTCCCAGTCAGAAGTTTACATACACTCAATTAGTATTTGGTAGCATTGTCTTTAAAATTGTTTAACTTGGGCCAAACGCTTTGGGTAGCCTTCCACAATGTTGGCCCAATCCTCCTGACAGATCTGCTGTAACTGAGTTACGTTTGTAGGCCTCCTTGCTCGCATACGCTTTTTCAGTTCTGCCCCTTTTCTATAGTGTTGAAGTCAGGGCTTTATGATGGCCACTCCAATACCTTGACTTTGTTGTCCTTAAGCCATTTTGTCACAACTTTGGAAGTATGCTTGGGGTCATTGTCCATTTGTAAGACCCATTTGTGACCAAGCTTTAACTGATGTCTTGAGATGTTGCTTCAATATATCCCCATAATTTCCCTCCCTCATGATTCCATCTATTTTGTGATCTGAACCAGTCCCTCCTGCAGCAAAAACCCCCCACAAAAATCTGCTGCCACCACCGTGCTTCACAGTTGGGATGGTGATCTTCGGCTTGCAAGCCTCCCCCTTTTTCCTCCAAACATAACGATGGTCACAATGGCTAAACAGTTCTATCTTTGTTTCATCAGACCAGTGAACAGTTCTCCAAAAAGTACAATATTTGTCCCAATGTGCAGTTGCAAACAGCAGTCTGGCTTTTTTTATGGCGGTTTTGGAGCAATGCCTTCTTCCTTGCTGAGCGGCCTTTCAGGTTATGTCGATATAGGACTCATTTTACTGTGGATATAGATACTTTAGTACCTGTTTCCTCCAGCATCTTCACAAGGTCCTTTGCTGTTGTTCTGGGATTGATTTGCACTTTTCGCACCAAAGTACATTCATCTCTATGAGACAGAACGCGTCTCCTTCCTGAGCGGTGTGACGGCTGCGTGGTCCCATGGTGTTTATACTTGCGTACTATTGTTTGTAAAGATCAACGTGGTACCTTCAGGCGTTTGGAAATTGCTCCCAAGGAGGAACCAAATGTCTGGTGATGTCTGATGTCTTGGCTGATTTCTTTAGATTTTCTCATGATGTCAAGCAAAGAGGTACTGTGTTTGAAGGTAGGCTTTGAAATACACCCACAGGTAAACCTCCAATTGACTCAAATTATGTCAATTAGCCGATCAGAAGCTTATAAAGCCGGGCGGCAGGGTAACCTAGTGGTTAGAGTGTTAGACTAGTAACCGAAAGGTTCCAAGTTCAAATCTCCGAGCTGACAAGGTACAAATCTGTTGTTCTATCCCGAACAGGCAGTTAACACACTGTTCCAGGCCGTCATTGAAAATAAGAATTTGTTCTTAACTGACTTGCCTAGTTAAAAAAAATATATAAAAATAAGCTTATAAAGCCATGACATGATCTTCTGGGATTTTCCAAGCTGATTAATGGCACAGTCTGTAAACAATTGTTGGATAAATCACTTGTGTCGTGCACAAAGTAGATGTCCTAACCGACTTGCCAAAACTATAGTTTGTTAACAAGAAATTTGTGGAGTGGTTGAAAAACAAGTTTAATGACTCTAACCTAAGTGTATGTAAACTTCTGACTTCAACTGTATATAATATGACATTTGTAATGTCTTTATTCTTTAGGAACTTCTGTGAGTGTAATATGTACTGTTCATTTGTATTGTTTATTTCACTTTTGAATATTATCTACGTCACTTGCTTTGGCAATATTAACATATGTTCCCTATGTCTCAAATTAAAGTCCTGCTGGACTCAGCCACATGCCTGAAAGATAAACAGCAGTAAGAGACTGCTGAGAAACTAAACAAAGAGACTGCTGTGAAACTAAAAAAAGAGAACAAGAGAGAAAGAGAGTGAATGGGAGGGGAGTACAGGCTCTCCACACACTATTTCATGCTCCCAATGTCTCATCTTCCCAATGTTTCATCCTCCCAATGTTTCATCCTCCCAATGTTTCATCCTCCCAATGTTTCATCCTCCCAATGTTTCATGCTCCCAATGTTTCATCCTCCCAATGTTTCATCCTCCCAATGTTTCATGCTCCCAATGTTTCATCCTCCCAATGTTTCATGCTCCCAATGTTTCATCCTCCAATGTTTCATGCTCCCAAAGTTTCATGCTCCCAATGTTTCATCCTCCCAATGTTTCATGCTCCCAATGTTTCATGCTCCCAATGTTTCATCCTCCCAATGTTTCATCCTCCCAATGTTTCATGCTCCCAAAGTTTCATGCTCCCAATGTTTCATCCTCCCAATGTTTCATCCTCCCAATGTTTCATGCTCCCAAAATGTCATACTCCCAATGTTTCATCCTCCCAATGTTTCATGCTCCCAATGTTTCATCCTCCCAATGTTTCATGCTCCCAATGTCTCATCTTCCCAATGTTTCATGCTCCCAAAGTTTCATCCTCCCAATGTTTCATCCTCCCAATGTTTCATCCTCCCAATGTTTCATCCTCCCAATGTTTCATTCTCCCAATGCTTCATGCTCCCAATGTTGTATATGTTCTCTACTCGGGCCATTCAGTTGGTCCTTATCGGCAGTTCTCTCCATTTCAGATGGACTCAGAAGACTTCAGAGGCACTAAGCAGATTAGCCAAGCACAGCCAGGCGGCCAAACACAGCCCAGCCCAGAGTAGAGCCACGCTCACCCAAACAAGATTTAGGCTTTTCAATGGAAATTACTTTTAACATACATGATACATACTGTATACAGAGCAAAAAGTCCCTGAAAGAGAGAGAGAGGAACAAGGAAGAGAGAGCACCAAACAATTATTGCCTGGGGGTTCCAGTGCCAACTTGGCCCCAAAAGCTTTGGGGAGAGCGAGGCTAATCAGAACCAGACTCCTAACGACAACTTACCAAACCACACACACACAGGAAAGTCCACACATTGCATATTAAAGCTCGGTGGGGGAAAAAATGCCTGTAGGAACATCAAACTGTAATGAGGAACAGGCCCAATGAGCACATGAGAGAGAGAACAAGAGAGAGAGAGAGAGAGAGCATAGCCTTGCTATTGAGAAAGGCCGCCGAAGGCAGTCCTGGCTCTCATGAGAAAACAGGCTATGTGCACACTGCCCACAACATGAGGTGGAAACTGAGATGCACATCCTAACCTCCTGCCAAATGTATATATATATATATTAGAGACAAACATTTCCCTCAGGTTACACAGATCCACAAAGAATTCAAAAACTCATTAAATTTTGATAAACTTCCATATCTACTGGGTGAAATACTAGTGTGCCATTACAGCAGCAAGAAGTGTGACCTGTTGCCACAAGAGAAGGGCAACCAGTGAAGAACAAACACCACTGTAACTTATACTTATGTTTATTTATTTTACCTTTTGTACTTTAACTATTTGCACATTGTTACAACACTATATATATACATATGACATTTGAAACTTTTGTGAGTGTAATGTTTACTGTGAAATGTTGTATTGTTTATTTCACTTTTGTTTATTATCTATTTCACTTGCTTTGGCAATGTAATCGTATGTTTCCCATGCCAATAAAGCCCTTAAATTTTAAAATGTCAAATTGAATTGAGAGAGAGAGATCGAGATAGATAGAGATAGAGAGCGAGTGAGAGGTAGAGAGAGATTATACTTTAAAAAGTGAATGGACCTTTTAGCCAAACCACAGTTGACATGTTTGTCCCCTTTCCATAGTTTTGTTACAGCTGTACTGAATGGCTTTACTGTGTTGGGCCTTTTGTTTCCCCATCCCTTCAGATGTGGCGTAGCAGAGCTTTGTTGGGATGTCTGAGGATACGCTGCCATGTCTTCAGATAGGGTGTTACACTAAAGTACACTACTACTGCCTCCCTAATGGTTTACTGGATCAGACCTGGTGGGTATCATGGACATGTGGTGTGAGGAAGGAAGGAGGAGGGAGGGGGAAATGAAGAACATAAGGAGAAAAGAGGGAATCTTCCTACTGCTGTAAACATTGTCTCTTACTGCTGTAAACATTGTCTCTTACTGCTGTAAACTCTGTATCTTACTGCTGTAAACCCTGTCTCTTACTGCTGTAAACCCTGTCTCTTACTGCTGTAAACCTTGTCTCTTACTGCTGTAAACCCTGTATCTTACTGCTGTAAACCCTGTCTCTTACTGCTGTAAGCATTATCTCTTACTGCTGTAAACCCTGTCTCTTACTGCTGTAAACCATGTTTCTTACTGCTGTAAACCCTGTATCTTACTGCTGTAAACCCTGTTCTCTTACTGCTGTAAACCCTGTCTCTTACTGCTGTAAACCATGTCTCTTACTGCTGTAAACCCTGTATCTTACTGCTGTAAACCCTGTTCTCTTACTGCTGTAAACCCTGTCTCTTACTGCTGTAAACCTTGCTTCTTACTGCTGTAAACCCTGTATCTTACTGCTGTAAACTGTGTATCTTACTGCTGTAAACCTTGCCTCTTACTGCTGTAAACCCTGTCTCTTACTGCTGTAAACCGTGTCTCTTACTGCTGTAAACATTGTCTCTTACTGCTGTAAACCCTGTCTCTTACTGCTGTAAACCCTGTCTCTTACTGCTGTAAACCTTGTCTCTTACTGCTGTAAACCCTGTCTCTTACTGCTGTAAACTCTGTCTCTTACTGCTGTAAACCCTGTATTTTACTGCTGTAAACCCTGTATCTTACTGATGTAAACCTTCTCTTACTGCTGTAAACACTCTCTTACAGCTGTAAACCCTGTCTCTTACTGCTGTAAACCTTGTCTCTTACTGCTGTAAACCCTGTCTCTTACTGCTGTAAACCCTGTCTCTTACTGCTGTAAACCCTGTCTCTTACTGCTGTAAACCTTGTCTCTTACTGCTGTAAACCCGGTCTCTTACTGCTGTAAACCCTGTATCTTACTGCTGCAAAACCTGTCTCTTACTGCTGTAAACCCTGTATCTTACTGCTGTAAACCCTGTCTCTTACTGCTGTAAACCTTGTGTCTTACTGCTGTAAAACCTTCTCTTACTGCTGTAAATCCTGTCTCTTACTGCTGTAAACCCTGTCTCTTACTACTGTAAACCATGTCTCTTACTGCTGTAAACCTTGTCTCTTACTGCTGTAAACTGTGTCTCTTACTGCTGTAAACCTTGTCTCTTACTGCTGTAAACCTTGTCTCTTACTGCTGTAAACTGTGTATCTTACTGCTGTAAACCTTGCCTCTTACTGCTGCAAACCCTGTCTCTTACTGCTGCAAACCCTGTCTCTTACTGCTGCAAACCCTGTCTCTTACTGCTGTAAACCCTGTCTCTTACTGCTGTAAACCCTGGCTCTTACTGCTGTAAACCGTGTGTCTTACTGCTGTAAACCCTGTCTCTTACTGCTGTAAACCCTGTCTCTTAATGCTGTAAACCCTGTATTTTACTGCTGTAAACCCTGTATCTTACTGATGTAAACCTTCTCTTACTGCTGTAAACATTTTCTTACAGCTGTAAACCCTGTCTCTTACTGCTGTAAACCCTGTCTCTTACTGCTGCAAACTCTGTCTCTTACTGCTGTAAACCCTGTCTCTTACTGCTGTAAACCTTTTGTCTTACTGCTGTAAAACCTTCTCTTACTGCTGTAAATCCTGTCTCTTATTGCTGTAAACCTTGTGTCTTACTGCTCTAAATCCTGTCTCTTACTGCTGTAAACCCGGTCTCTTACTGCTGTAAACCGTGTCTCTTACTGGTGTAAAGCCTGTCTCTTACTACTGTAAACCATGTCTCTTACTGCTGTAAAGCCTATCTCTTACTGCTGTAAAACCTTCTCTTACTGCTGTAAACACTCTCTTACTGCTGTAAACCCTGTCTCCAACTTCTGTAAACCCTGTCTCCTACTTCTGTAAACCCTGTCTCCTACTGCTGTAAACCCTGTCTCCAACTTCTGTAAACCTGTGTCCTACTGATGTAAACCCTGTCTCCTACTGCTGTAAACCCTGTCTCCAACTTCTGTAAACCTGTCTCCTACTGCTGTAAACCCTGTATCCTACTGCTGTAAAACCCTGTCTCCCACTGCTGTAAACCCTGTCTCTTACTGCTGTAAACCCTACTGTAAACCCTGTCTCTTACTGCTGTATACCCTGTCTCCTAGTGCTGTAAACCCTGTCTCCTAGTACTGCAAACCCTGTATGCTACTGCTGTAAACCCTGCCTCCTACTGCTGTAAACCCTGTCTCCTACTTCTGTAAACCCTGTGTCCTACTGCTGTAAACCCTGTCTCCTACTACTGTAAACCCTGTATCCTACTGCTGTAAACCCTGTCTCCTACTTCTGTAAACCCTGTATCCTACTTCTGTAAACCCTGTCTCCTACTTCTGTAAACCCTGTCTCCTACTTCTGTAAACACTGTGTCCTACTGCTGTAAACCCTGTCTCCTACTACTGTAAACCCTGTATCCTACTGCTGTAAACCCTGTCTCCTACTTCTGTAAACCCTGTCTCCTACTTCTGTAAACCCTGTATCCTACTGCTGTAAACCCTGTCTCCTACTGCTGTAAACCCTGTATCCTACTGCTGTAAACCTTGTCTCCTACTGCTGTAAACCCTGTCTCCTACTTCTGTAAACCCTGTCTCCTACTTCTGTAAACCCTGTCTCCTACTTCTGTAAACCCTGTATCCTACTGCTGTAAACCCTGTCTCCTACTGCTGTAAACCCTGTATCCTACTGCTGTAAACCCTGTATCCTACTGCTGTAAACCCTGTCTCCTACTTATGTAAACCCTGTCTCCTACTTCTGTAAACCCTGTATCCTACTGCTGTAAACCCTTGCTCCTACTGCTGTAAACCCTGTATCCTACTGCTGTAAACCCTGTATCCTACTTCTGTAAACCCTGTCTCCTACTTCTGTAAACCCTGTATCCTACTGCTGTAAACCCTGTCTCCTACTGCTGTAAACCCTGTATCCTACTGCTGTAAACCTTGTCTCCTACTGCTGTAAACCCTGTCTCCTACTTCTGTAAACCCTGTCTCCTACTTCTGTAAACCCTGTCTCCTACTTCTGTAAACCCTGTATCCTACTGCTGTAAACCCTGTCTCCTACTGCTGTAAACCCTGTATCCTACTGCTGTAAACCCTGTATCCTACTGCTGTAAACCCTGTCTCCTACTTATGTAAACCCTGTCTCCTACTTCTGTAAACCCTGTATCCTACTGCTGTAAACCCTTGCTCCTACTGCTGTAAACCCTGTATCCTACTGCTGTAAACCCTGTATCCTACTGCTGTAAACCCTGTCTCCTACTTCTGTAAACCCTGTCTCCTACTGCTGTAAACCCTGTCTCCTACTGCTGTAAACCCTGTCTCCTACTTCTGTAAACCCTGTCTCCTACTGCTGTAAACCCTGTATCCTACTGCTGTAAACCCTTTATCCTACTGCTGTAAACCCTGTATCCTACTACTGTAAACCCTGTATCCTACTGCTGTAAACCCTGTATCCTACTGCTGTAAACCCTGTCTCCTACTTCTGTAAACCCTGTCTCCTACTTCTGTAAACCCTGTATCCTACTGCTGTAAACCCTGTCTCCTACTTCTGTAAACCCTGTCTCCTACTACTGTAAACCCTGTATCCTACTGCTGTAAACCCTGTATCCTACTGCTGTAAACCCTGTATCCTACTGCTGTAAACCCTGTATCCTACTGCTGTAAACACTGTATCCTACTTCTGTAAACCCTGTATCCTACTGCTGTAAACCCTGTCTCCTACTTCTGTAAACCATGTCTCCTACTGCTGTAAACCCTGTATCCTACTTCTGTAAACCCTGTATCCTACTTCTGTAAACCCTGTATCCTACTACTGATCTCACATGGAAAAGGGAGTGCAGATGGGGACTTCCACTGGGCTTTTTTGTGATTGTGGCTGGGACTGGCAGGATCACGAGAGAGAGAGAGCCCCCAGAGTTTGAAAGAAAGAAAGAAAGAGAGATGCTTCACACAGGAAGAGAGAAACAGAAACAAGAGACAGATAGGTATAGACAGCACCAAAAGCAGTCAGGAACCAAATGAGAGAAAGAGATATAAAGAGAAAGGAAAAGAGAGAAAGAAAGATGGAGAACAAGAGAACAATAATGAAACAGAGATACCAACTGAAAGAAGCAATCTATTGTTTCTTCCTCTGATGTTTTGTCAATGATCAGCTGTTCTTTGAAGGAGGAAGTCATAAGGTCAAGAGAACAAAAACATTTCCCTCTGTCACACAATGTGAAACACAACAATAGTATCCACATATACCAGACAGCACCACAACAGATGGAGCTGAATCATTCTGCTACTGCCATTGTTCCACATTCAATCCCCAAGGTTTCTATTATTTCCTCTCTCTTCTTAGTAAAATAATTGATTATACTTTTGTTACAACATTCTCTGCAGCTTGCAGTGTGCTAACACTACTACTGCACTGTTAACTTGCTCTGAGTGAAGAAAAGCATGACACATTCAGAGTATAATCATAGAACAGTTGTTACCATTTCAAGGTGAAAATGTCACATTTAAAGGCACATAAAAATCACAAATATATGGCATGTTATTCAGCATAAGCCTACTTAGCAATAAAAAACTAAAAACTCCAAGTGTTACTTTGTAGCTTTCTTGTATCTTTTCAATTAGTAGTGTAATGTAATGATATGGGTGCTAGCATGCTAGATTCTTAATTCAATGATTGGATTGCTTGGATTCCATAAGAGCTAACCTCAGACAGTGATATTGATAGGAGTGCTAACATGCTAGATTCTCACCTCAGACAGTGATATTGATAGGAGTGCTAACATGCTAGATTCTAACCTCAGACAGTGATATTGATAGGAGTGCTAACATGCTAGATTCTAACCTCAGACAGTGATATTGATAGGAGTGCTAACATGCTAGATTCTAACCTCAGACAGTGATATTGATAGGAGTGCTAACATGCTAGATTCTAACCTCAGACAGTGATATTGATAGGAGTGCTAACATGCTAGATTCTAACCTCAGACAGTGATATTGATAGGAGTGCTAACATGCTAGATTCTAACCTCAGACAGTGATATTGATAGGAGTGCTAACATGCTAGATTCTAACCTCAGACAGTGATATTGATAGTAGTGCTAACATGCTAGATTCTAACCTCAGACAGTGATATTGATAGGAGTGCTAACATCCTAGATTCTAACCTCAGACAGTGATATTGATATGAGTGCTAACATGCTAGATTCTAACCTCAGACAGTGATATTGATAGGAGTGCTAACATGCTAGATTCTAACCTCAGACAGTGATATTGATAGGAGTGCTAACATCCTAGATTCTAACCTCAGACAGTGATATTGATATGAGTGCTAACATGCTAGATTCTAACCTCAGACAGTGATATTGATAGGAGTGCTAACATGCTAGACTCTAACCTCAGACAGTGATATTGATAGGAGTGCTAACATGCTAGATTCTAACCTCAGACAGTGATATTGATAGTAGTGCTAACATGCTAGATTCTAACCTCAGACAGTGATATTGATATGAGTGCTAACATGCTAGATTCAACCCTCAGACAGTGATATTGATAGGAGTGCTAACATGCTAGATTCTAACCTCAGACAGTGCGGGAAGCAGCAGGGAAATCAGTAGAAACCTGATCCCAGGCAGTCCAGTTAATCTGATCAGCAACACTTTGTTCAAGTGTGTCTTATTTAAAGAGGACAGCACTCCTGCCTAGCATAGCTCAAACATCAGCCCTATCCCCTTTCACTAGAGATGCCCAGGGAGCCAGGTCTGCTATCTGATCTACACCACAGCTTTCAGACTCATCACCTCACAGACACAACACTGCATACCCACTTTAAAAACATTTATTTTACCTTTATTTAACTAGGCAAGTCAGTTAAGAACAAATTCTTATTTTCAATGATGGCCTAGGAACAGTGGGTTAACTGCCTTGTTCAGGGGCAGAACGGCAGATTTACACTCAAGGGCCCATATTCATTAGTTTCTCAGAGTAGGAGTGCTGATCTAGGATCAGGTCCCCACTATCCAGTCATAATAATTTAAAATCCCAAACTGATCCTAAATCAGCACTCCTACTCTGAGAGACATTATGAATATGGGCCCTGCACTCACGTCTGCCCACCACAGTACAGTAACAGCAGTACAGTCATGACATGGTATTTGTCTTTGTTATGGGGTTGGTTGTATGTATGTAAGAGACAGGTCATTGAGTGAAACAGACATGTAAACTCTCCCCCAGCTGTTATAGCTGTTATTATATGAAAGAGAATTGGTGATATTAGTCATTTTTCAAGGCATGATAAAGGACCTACTAGATGTTTGAGGATTTTACATTTTGTGATCGTCGTATTCAAAGTTGCTTCCTCTGGTCGCAAAGAGCACAATTAGCATGACACAAGCTTAATTAAACGTAAAATGTCATTTCACGGAGATCCACTTTTTTTTTGCCCCTTTTCTCCCCAATTGGTAGTTACAGTCTTGTCCCATTGCTGCAACTCTCCTACGGACACTTGGGAGAGGCAAAGGTCGAGAGCCATGCATCCTCTGAAACACAATCCTGCCAAGCTGCACTGCTTCTTGACACACGGCTCGCTTAACCCAGAAGCCAGCCCCACCAATGTGTTGGAGGTATACACTGTCTAAATGGCGCCCGGCCCGCCACAAGGAGTCGCTAGTGTGCAATGGTACAAGGAAATCCCAGCCGGCTTTGACACAGCCTGGGATTGAACCCGGGGGCTGTAGTGATGCCCCGAGCACTGCGATGCAGTGCCTTAGACTGCTGTGCCACTCGGGAGGCAAAGATACCCCTGTTTTAGTGAGAAATCTTCAAAACATAACAGGAATTTTGAATGACTATGAAAGCATATACAAAAACATGAAAATACTACATGTCATGTCTCAAAATTGATATCCACCTTACCTCAATATTGTTTTACGTCCTCCGGATTCCAGAAGAAAGATGACGAGTTCAACGGGAAAGAGACTACTTTTATTTGACCCATTGATAAAACATATGCATTTTTGATTGGACACCCTACATACTCCCAATTCTGTTTTATGAGTAAAACTGGAAATGGAGGTTTGTGAAACCCAAACAATCTGAGTGCAGCCATAACTAACAGCATTGCAGCCGTAGCGGAGTCCCCTGAAGGGAGTGTCCATGCTCCATGCTGCTGATGCTAATAGGAGCCAGGACCTTCAGGGGAGGAAGCTGACACCAGTCACCAGGTCACCCAGGCAGTCAGTCAGTAGGCTAAACCCACACAGCCTCAGGGTAGAGGGAGAGGGTCAACGCTCGGCAGCTCGGCTAGCCCTGTGTACCTGCCCTCAAGCGGCCCTGTTTATCTAGCTAGAGACACATGTTAGAATACACACACACACTTTTACACGCACACACAGACACAAGAACAGACACATAAGTGCACGCACACACGCACAGACACACACGAACACACACACCCTCCAGAGCCTTGGGTGTGCCTTAACCCCCACTGAGCCAGCAGCTGTTTCTAGCAGCACCAAACTGTGTGTGCCATATGCACCAAAACACTGCCATGACTGATTGAAACACACACTCGTTCTTTAAGAGTTGCATGAATGGGGAAAAAGGAAGGGAAAAACACATGTGACATTGCATGCCACTGCACTGTATTTCAATGTAATTTAACATAACAAGAGATGCTAATTGGAGCTGACACAACCGCATGCCAACAAAATGCAGATCCCTCACCTTCTACGGCCCTCAGCCCTAAACCTCAGCCCCGAACCTCAGCCCTGGCTTGTGTGATGTTTTCCCAACCAACTCAGAACAGTGAACAGAACAGTGAACAAACAAAGGTGGGAGCTGCCCCCCTCTGCGCAAAACAACATACCAGCAGAGCTGTACTCCACATCAGTGATGGAGAGTGGAAAAGGAACACTCACGGTGTACAGATGGCAAATAAATAAGCGTTTCATCCTCAGCACCATGCATCCCACTGGATCTGGCATGTGAGCTTTGTGAGAACCACATGAACGCCAAGAAAGAGAGTACAGCCGCCAAGCAGGCCGCCAAGGCAGCAGGTCCTGCTCTCCCTCTTCCCCAAGCACCACAGCTCCAAGCAGGCAGCAGGTCCTGCTCTCCCTCTTCCCCAAGCACCACAGCTCCAAGCAGGCAGCAGGTCCTGCTCTCCCTCTTCCCCAAGCACCACAGCTCCAAGCAGGCAGCAGGTCCTGCTCTCCCTCTTCCCCAAGCACCACAGCTCCAAGCAGGCAGCAGGTCCTGCTCTCCCTCTTCCCCAAGCACCACAGCTCCAAGCAGGCAGCAGGTCCTGCTCTCCCTCTTCCCCAAGCACCACAGCTCACACTTGGGAATAATAAGACACAATGCCAAGTCAGCAGGTGCACAAGAAACAAGGCTCATGAAAACTGGGTGCAGTGCAACCGATTTGTTGCACTGCATAGTCAGCACACAGCTTCCTCCGAAGCTGTGTGCTGACTATGGAGCCGAAGCATCAAGAGAAGACGTGATTGACTCATGTGTAAAAGTTTGGGTATAAGGGCACAATACAGTGTCCGAAACAATCAACAAATAACTGTTTTTAAATCTTCTGCAATTACTGGTGTTCATGCACTGGTGCTTTGGTTTAGGAATACAGCAAATCATTTCCCCTGCACACCTGGATGGTTCTATTATCATCATCATCTTTTCATTTCTACTTTGTCAAAAGAAGCTGTAACTGGGCTTTATTAATTGCTAGAACTCTATTACTAATCAAATCTACAAATAAAGTTGATCAAACGGATTACACTAATGTTTTTATTGTAAGGGAAAATCGGGTTTTTTCTAGGACTTTGTAGAATTATACAAAACAAATCCTTGACTCTCTAAACAAATAACTATTGCTGTTATTTTTTTATTGATACATTTCCATGAATATTTCCTCATGCAATTAATCCTTTACAATAGTTTCTGCACTATTTATCAAGCATTTACTTATCAGGCATGTTTGCGCACCTTGCATCTGATGCATATGCTAATGCAGGCGCCCACCAACATTCTTTAGCGGGTACTTACAGTATATGCTGAAAGGCCAGGCGGTTCCAGTGTTAATGAATAACACTGGTGCTCAGGCTGACCTGGAGGCAGCTACACTGGGGTCTGGAGGACTGGAGTCTGCCTCTATTCATTGATATGCTGACCTTCTTCTGACCCCTTACTGGTCTAGTATGGGCTTTCTAATCATGTACTGTTCTTCACAGGCTCTCACTCACCCCCCCCCCACTACCATAATTTGTAAATAAATTCATTAAAAATCCTACAATGTGATTTTCTGGATTTTTTCTCCTCATTTTGTCTGTCATAGTTGAAGTGTACCTATGATGAAAATTACAGGCCTCTCTCATCTTTTTAAGTGGGAGAACTTGCACAATTGGTAGTTGACTAAATACTTTTTTGCCCCACTGTATATCAGCCCTCTGATTACAATGAAGAGCAAGACGTGCCGCTCTGTTCTGGGCCAGCTGCAGCTTAACTAGGTCTTTCCTTTCAGCACTCAACCACACAACTGGACAATAATCAAGACTAGACAAAACTAGAGCCTGCAGAACTTGCTATTTGAAGTGTTGGGTCAAAAAAGCAGAGCATCTCTTTATTATGGACAGACCTCTCCCCATTTTTACAACCATTGAATCTATATGTTTTTACCATGACAGTTTACAATCTAAGGTAATGCCAAGTAATTTAGTCTCCTCAACTTGTTCAACAGCCACACCATTCATGACCAGATTCATCTGAGGTCGAGAACTGAGGGAATTATTTATTACTGGCCACCCATTCCAAAACAGACTGCAATTCTTTGTTAAGGGTTTCAGTGACTTCATTAGAGGTGGTTGCTGATGTGTATATGGTTGAATCATCAGCATACATGGACACACATGCTTTGTTTAATGCCAGTGGCAGGTCATTGGTAAAAATACAAAAGTAGAGTCCACACAAAACACCAGTCTCAATGTCAACAATGAAGAGGCGACTCCAGGATGCTGGCCTTCTAGGCAGAGTTGCAAAGAAAAAGCCATATCCCAGACTGGCCAATAAATAGAAAATATTAAGATGGGCAAAATAACACCGACACTGGACAGAGGAACTCTACCTAGAAAGCCAGCATCCCGGTGTCACCTCTTCACTGTTGAGGATGAGACTGCCGTTTTGCGGGTACTATTTAATGAAGCTGCCAGTTGAGGACTTATGAGGCAAATATTTCTCAAACTAGACACTCTAATGTACTTGTCCTCTTGCTCAGTTGTGCACCAGGGCCTCCCACTTTCTATTCTGGTTAGAGCCTGTTTGCGCTGTTCTGTGAAGGGAGTAGTACACAGCGTTGTACGAGATCTTCAGTTTCTTGCCAATTTCTCGCATGGAATAGCCTTCATTTCTCAGAACAAGAATAGACTGACAAGTTTCAGAAGAAACTGCTTTGTTTCTGGCCCTTTTGAGCATATAATCGAACCCTCAAATGCTGATGCTCCAGATACTCAACTAGTCTAAAGAAGGCCAGTTTTATTGCTTTTTAAATCAGTACAACAGTTTTCAGCTATGCTAACATGATTGCAAAATGGTTTTCCATTGATCAATTAGCCTTTTAAAATTATAAACTTGGATTAACGAACACAACGTGCCATTGGAACACAGGAGTGATGGTTGCTGATAATGGGCCTCTGTACGCCTATGTAGATATTCCATAAAAAAATCTGCCGTTTCCAGCTACAATAGACATTTACAACATTAACAATGTCTACACTGCATTTCTGATCAATTTTATGTTATTTTAATTGGCAAAAAAATGAGCTTTTCTTTCAAAAACAAGGACATTTCTAAGTGACCCCAAACTTTTGAATGGTAGTGTACATTTTTTCAACAACAGGTTATGGTCAATAATATCAAAGGCTGCACTAAAATCTAACTGTACAGCTCCCACAATCTTCCTATTATCAATTTCTTTCAACCAATCATCAGTCATTTGTGTCAGCGCAGTTGTTGAGTGACCTTCTCTATAAGCATGATGAAAGTCTGTTGTTAATTTGCTTACAGAAAAATAGCATTGTATTTGGTCAAACACATTTTTCCAACTGTTTGCTAAGAGCTGGCAGCAAGCTGATAGGTCGGTTAGACCCAGTAATGACCACTTTACCACTCTTGGGTAGTGGAATTACTCTGACTTCCCTCCAGGCCTGAGGACAACAACTTTCCTCTAGGCTCAGATTAAAGATATGACAGATAGGAAAACGATGGCTCACTGTTCATTGTTGGCATTTCCTGCCTAAGTTTGCCCACTTTCCCAATGAAGTAATTATTAAAATAATTGGCAACATTAAATAATCAATAAGTGATGGAGTCCAGGTGAGTCCAATGAAGCGCTGATGCGCGTAACGATGGTGACAGGTGTGCGTAATGATAGGCCGCCTTTGAGTACCAGAGAGAGGTTGCAGGAGCAGGTGTGACAGTACCCCCCCCCCCCTCTAGGGGCGCCACTCGGCGTCCCACCTGGGCGAGCCAGACGAGCCGGCAGGCGTGGCGTGGGAGCCCGACGGCTGAGGTATGACGTGGGATGGGAACCTGCCGAGCCAACCGAGGCAAGAAAGCCTCTTGAGTCAGCTAAGGCATGAAAGCCTGATGAGTCAGCTGAGGCATGAAAGCCTGATGAGTCAGCTGAGGCATGAAAGCCTGATGAGCCAGCTGAGGCATGAAAGCCTGATGAGTCAGCTGAGGCATGAAAGCCTGATGAGTCAGCTAAGGCATGAAAGCCTGATGAGTCAGCTACGGCATGAAAGCCTGATGAGTCAGCTAAGGCATGAAAGCCTGATGAGTCAGCTAAGGCATGAAAGCCTGATGAGTCAGCTGAGGCATGAAAGCCTGATGAGTCAGCTAAGGCATGAAAGCCTGATGAGCCAGCTAAGGCATGAAAGCCTGATGAGCCAGCTAAGGCATGAAAGCCTGATGAGCCAGCTAAGGCATGAAAGCTTGATGAGCCAGCTAAGGCATGAAAGCTTGATGAGCCAGCTAAGGCATGAAAGCCTGATGAGTCAGCTAAGGCATGAAAGCTTGATGAGCCAGCTAAGGCATGAAAGCCTGATGAGTCAGCTAAGGCATGAAAGCTTGATGAGCCAGCTAAGGCATGAAAGCCTGATGAGTCAGCTAAGGCATGAAAGCTTGATGAGCCAGCTAAGGCATCCCTGTTTCTTCGGCAGCGGCACCTGGATCCGACGTCACCAACAAAAAACTAAAAACTCCCTGATGCTTCCAATATTGTGGTGTCAGCATCCTGTGAGGACAAACGCTGGGAGACGAGAAGCAAGTAGAGGGAGTGAATATTTAACAAATAACCAACATGAAACAAAACAAGGACAGCGTCTGAACAGGGGGAACAAAAATGACATTAATGCTGACACAGGGATGAAACTGAGGACTAGACAGATATAGAGGAGGCAATCAATAAGTGATGGAGTCCAGGTGAGTCCAATGATGTGATGTTGCGCGTAATGTTGGTGACAGGTGTGCGTAAAGATGAGTCTCCTGGCACCCTCGAGCGCCAGAGAGGGGGAGCGGGTGCTGGCGTGACAGTTTTGTGATGAATAAGTCATCTGATTCAATGAAAGATGGAGTTGAATTGGTTTTTCGGGCCATAATTAAATTTAAAGTACGCCAAAGTTTTTGGGGATTTGTTTTAGAATTTTTTGTGGGTCTGTTTAATCTGAGGGAAATATGTGTTTCTAATATGATCATACATTTGGCAGGAGGTTAGGATGTGCAGCTCAGTTTCCACCTCATTTTGTGGGCAGTGGCCACATAGGCTGTTTTCTTTTGAGAGCCAGGTCTGCCTCTCTCTCTCTCTCTCTCCCTCCCTCTGGGCCAGTGTGATTGTGTAATGGCATTACATGGCCCTGACCTTGTGCTCTGTGTTAGCTGCTCCCCTGGCCTTCCGGAACCTCTGCAGCATGACTCTCTAACGGCCCATAATGAAAGAGCCTGGATCCTACAGACAGTAACATAGTAGCCAGGCAGCCCCAACAGACAGTAACATAGTAGCCAGGCAGCCCCAACAGACAGTAACGTAGTAGACAGGCAGCCCCTACAGACAGTAACATAGTAGTTAGGCAGCCCCAACAGACAGTAATATAGTAGTTAGGCAGCCCCTACAGACAGTAACATAGTAGACAGGCAGCCCCTACAGACAGTAACATAGTAGACAGGCAGCCCCTACAGACAGTAACGTAGTAGACAGGCAGCCCCTACAGACAGTAACATAGTAGACAGGCAGCCCCTGCAGACAGTAACATAGTAGACAGGCAGCCCCTGCAGACAGTAACATAGTAGTTAGGCAGCCCCTACAGACAGTAGCATAGTAGACAGGCAGCCCCTACAGACAGTAACATAGTAGACAGGCAGCCCCTACAGACAGTAACATAGTAGACAGGCAGCCCCTACAGACAGTAACATAGTAGACAGGCAGCCAAGCAGGGTTTTAAATGGACGCAGGCACACACACAGGGTTTTTTAGTGGGGACTGTCCCAGGGTTCAGAGGTGGAGCAGTGCTCTGGTTTCCTCAGGAGTCAATAGGAGTTGGACACAGTTCCATAATGAACTTCAGATAATGGAGCCCACTGGGGCTTGTACACATTATAGGAAATAGCATAGGGCCTACTGCAGCGTGGCCTGAGTAAAGGCAGTAGAAAGCAGGAGGATATGATACACTGTGTGGTCCAGACGTGGCAAAACCTGTCTCATCCCATTATCACTCCCCCTGTCTCTGTCTACTCAACCATTGGACAGTAGGACAGGGTAAATAATGTCTGGAATATTACTACACACTACATCACTATTCATTAGAGGGATGGGTAGAGGTGGCGGGTAGGGTTTCTGTGGGCCATGGTGAGAGAGAGAGAGAGAGAGAGAGAGAGAGAGAGAGAGAGGGAGAGAGAGGGCGAGAGAGAGGGGTAGGGGGAGAGAGGGAGAGAGAGAGAGAGAGAGAGAGAGAGAGAGAGAGAGAGAGAGAGAGAGAGAGAGAGAGAGAGAGAGAGAGAGGGAGGGGGAGAGAGGGAGAGAGAGGGAGAGAGGGAGGGAGGGGGAGAGAGGGAGGGAGGGGGAGAGAGAGAGAGAGAGAGAGGCAGAGAGGGAGAGGGAGAGAAGAGGGAGGGAGGGGGAGAGAGGGAGAGAGAGAGAGAGAGAGAGAGAGAGAGAGAGAGGGAGGGAGAGAGAGAGAGGCAGAGAGGGAGAGGGAGAGAAGAGGGAGGGAGGGGGAGAGAGGGAGGGGGAGAGAGGGAGAGAGAGAGAGAGAGAGAGAGAGAGAGAGAGGGGGAGAGAGAGAGGCAGAGAGGGAGAGAGAGAGGCATAGAGGGAGAGTTAGAAAAGAGGGAGATGGGGTGAGTGGCCCTATCTTCCAGTGTCAGAAACTCATTAAAAAACCTATACATAACTCATACTATCTCAATGAGCAACAAGAGAGTAGTGTAACAAATGTGTCCTACAATCCTCAAAGACATCATAGACATTGTTATGGCATGGATATATTAGTGGTGAATATTAATACATTTCCCAACAGAGTACATCAAGCAAATTATTATAAATCACATAAAAAGGCAACGGTAAACATTTATTGAGCTCATAAAAAAGGCTATTTAACAGAATCTTGCTGCATTCTCAGAGGCCTGATAACATGTGTTGTTTGTCAGATGAGAGAGAGAGCTGGGGAAGGAGAGAGAGAAAGAGAGTACAAAAAAGCTGTCCTGAACATCAGTCTCTCGCTCTGTTCTGTCTGAGTAATCACCTTTCTTCAGAGAGACGACAGTTCTGTATTTCCTCAAACTAAAATTGAAGCTTTCCTAAGATCCATTGGATGTTGCATTGCTTGAAGAGAAACTGAAAAGGCAGCACTTGACAAAGAACATTTTCCCCAATAAAGGAAAAAAAAGCTTCTGCCTTGTTCCAGGCATAAAGAGTCCACTTTGACTGACAACCGCTAATCTATTTGTAGGATTTCTGTGTCCTAAAGACACTTTCTCTCGCCTCTCATTCTGTCCTTTCCTCCGAGATAAGAGGGGATGACAATCAAAATTCGGTCTTTCCTTCCAATAACATCCATTCAGGCTAAATTACAGTTGAAGTCGGAAGTTTACATACACCTTAGCCAACTATATTTAAACTCAGTTTTTTCACAAATCCTGACATTTAATCCTAGTAACAAATTCCCTGTCTTAGGTCAGTTAGGATCACTACTTTATTTGAAGAATGTGAAAGGTCAGAATAATAGTAGAGAGACTGATTTATCTCAGCTTTTCTTTCCTTCATCACATACACTCAATTAGTATTTGATAGCATTGCCTTTAAAATGTTTAACTTGAGCTTCCCAAAATAAGTTGGGTGAATTTTGGCCCATTCTTCCTGACAGAGCAGGTGTAACTGAGTCAGGTTTGTAGGCCTCCTTGCTTGCACACACTTTTTCAGTTCTGCCCACAAATATTCTATAGGATTGAGGTCAGGGCTTTGTGATGGTCACTCCTATACCTTGACTTTGTTGTCCTTAAGCCATTTTGTCACAACTTTGGAAGTATGCTTGGGGTCATTGTCCATTTGGAAGACCCATTTGCGAACAAGCTTCCTGACTGATGTCTTGAGATGTTGCTTCAATATATCCCCATAATTTCCCTCCCTCATGATTCCATCTATTTTGTGAAGTGCACCAGTCCCTCCTGCAGCAAAGCACCCCTACAACATGAGTCTGCCACCCCCGTGCTTCACGGTTGAGATGGTGTTCTTCGGCTTGCAAGCATTTCTTCAGACCAGAGGACATTTCTCCAAAAAGTACAATCTTTGTCCCCATGTGCAGTTCCAAACCGTAATCTGTCTTTTTTTATGGCAGTTTTGGAACAGTGGCTTCTTCCTTGCTGAGCGGCCTTTCAGGTTATCTCGATATAGGACTCGTTTTACTGTGGATATAGATACCTGTTTCCTCCAACATCTTCACAGGGTCCTTTGCTGTTGTTCTGGGATTGATTTGCACTTTTCACACCAAAATACGTTAATCTCTAGGAGACAGAACGCATCTCCTTCCTGAGCGGTATGATGGCTGTGTGGTCCCGTGGTGTTTAAACTTGCATACTATTGTTTGTAAAGATGAACGTGGTACCTTTAGGCATTTGGAAATTGCTCCCAAGAATGAATCAGACTTGTGGAGGTTTCCAATGTTTTTTTCTGAGGTCTTGGCTGATTTATTTTAATTTCCCCATGATGTCAAGCAAAGAGGCACTGAGTTTGAAGGTAGGCCTTGAAATACATCCACAGGTACACCTCCAACTGACTAAAATTATGTCAATTAGCCTATCAGAAGCTTCTAAAGCCATGACATAATTTTCTGTAAATATCCAAGCTATTTAACTTCTTATGGCTAGGGGGCAGCATTTTCACGTTTGGATGAAAAGCGTGCCCAGAGTAAACCGGCTGCTACTCAGTCCCAGTTGCTAATATATGCATATTATTAGTAGATTTGGATAGAAAACACTCTGAAGTTTCTAAAACTGTTTGAATGATGTCTGTGAGTATAACAGAAGTGGGAAATCTGAGGTTTGTAGTTTTTGAACTCTTGGCCTATGGAATACACAGTGTCTATGTTTTTTTTGCACTTCCTAAGGCTTCCACTAGATGTCAACAGTCTTTAGAAACGTGTTTGAGGCAAACAAACATTATTGAAGATTTATTTAATGCTGACCTAACATAATGACAAAAATTGAAAAACTACTTGTGTCATGCACAAAATAGATGTCCTAACCGACTTGCCAAAACTAAAGTTTGTTAACAAGAAATGTGTGAAGTGGTTGAAAAACTAGTTTTAATGACTCCAACCTAAGTGTATGTAAATTTCCGACTTTAACTGTATATTTCAAAACAACTTTCAGAACCTGGAGTCAAGGGCAAACCTAGATTCTGGATCTCCATTTGGTGAAACATAAGGGACTTCTAGTCTTCCTAGGGTCCACAGACGTGTTGTGGTCATACTAATTCTCATGATATAGCCTACGCAACTTTGGATTGGGCAGCTAGAGGAAGAAATTGGAGCTCCTCTTTACCTAGCTAACACCTACCTAGCACCAGAGGCTACAGAAAACAGGTTTAGACCCGATGCCCATGCAGCTGGAGCTAGCGCCCTTTCCACAGAAATCCATCAATAGGGCCAACGCAACAAACTGATAAGAATTTCTATGAATTTCAAATGTTTTCCCTGCGGTGGCTCCATTGGCTGCGGACTTAACAGGAATATTGATGCGCTCACAGCCGGAGAGGGCCAGCCTCCCAACACTGATGCTGCTGGTGGGTTGCATAATGTTCCATGCTTATTTCCCTTGTTCTTTATTAAACATGAAATCAACCATGGCTGTTTTTTTTACTCTTCTATGTCTCATACATCTAGAAAAGGAAAAAAGGGGAACTGAACTGAACTGCTTAGTGCCGCTTCGTACAATGAAACATGTAAGGGAATGGGAAATGGAGTGTGTGATTTAGGCATGTTTAATCTTTGTAATGCTTTAAAGCAGGAAGGCAGGGATCTGTGTAGCCAGTGTGTGTGTTTGATGTGGTCTCTCCAATCCTAATGATACTGCATCAGCTCAACATCAGCAGAGAGGAAACCACACCATCAACTGCTTCAGGCACAATTACTCCCCGACCTCCACAAGACCAGTACTGTGGGAGCTTAGCCAGAGTCTTGGCCTGCATTCTACCCTCAAAGACTCTCTCTCTCACACAATCTCTCTCTCTCTCCTTCTTTACTCTCTAGCTATGTGAATTGTGCCAATAAAGGTTCTTTTCAAATTCTAATTATCTCTCTCCTTCCTTCTCTCTCTGCTACCTCTAAGTTGATTTATTTCTGAAGTATTTTATATTTACTGTGAGCAAGATAAATAATGCTGGCATCAACTGAATTTCCGTCTCAATCAACAGGAAAATATGCTGTACATTTGGTAAGTTATGTTCTTTTCTCTGAGTCTCAGGTGAAAGGTGGCACTAATCATCATAGAATTAATTCATTTACCTCCAGAAGTTAAGTCCAATTAGAGTATACAGTCAAACGGTAATGTGTTTCACAACATAAAAAATACAACCCTGCCAATATTAAATATGAACATAAGCTTTTCTATTCTGAGACAAATGTAGTTTGGTATGTAAATATATAACTCGACTCTATAAAGCGATGCACAACATGTTTATGACATATGTGATTCAGTCTTTAGTTTACCATACTAAACCATACTGGCACGGATGCCTAATAGCAGAGCCAGCCTACATCTCTACTGGCTAAATTAAGACTGAACACAATCCATCTGTAATCATAATAATAGTGTGTGTATGTAGGAGTATTTCTCTCTTTTTGATTGACAATCAAACTCTTTATCTTCAAGTCATTTGTGAATAAAAGAGAAAGGAATTCGAAAAATAGATGAATAAATGGAGAGAGAGAAACAATTTGAAGGAAGGAGAAAGAGAGATAGAGAGTTATTTGAATGTGAGTAATGAGATCACTGCGGGGCAGTCAGTGTAATTGTAATGGCTGAGCTGGGGAGAGAGAAGGAGGGAGAGGGGAAAGAGAGATAAAGAGAGGGAGGGAGAGGGGAACAAGAGAGAGAGATAGAGGGAGAGGGGAAAGAGAGTGTGTGTGTGAGAGAGAGAGAGAGAGAGAGAGAGAGAGAGAGAGAGAACAGCTAGCTAAGCAGGCCTCCGCTACACACACACATACAGCAAGGCTGAAATGGACTCATGACAAGTCACGACCAGGAGGACTAACGCGTCTGAGATGGAAATAGAGTGAGAGAAACAGAGTGAGAGAAACAGAGTGAGAGAAACCGAGAGAGTGAGAGGACAGAAGCTGCAGCCAAGGGGGGTAAGTGGTGAAGATTTATTGGGAAAGGAGTGAGGGGAGGGGAGGAGGGACTGAGAGAGAGTCTGAATGGAACAGCAGGGGCTCACCATCTTTCTGTTCAACTTGGCCCTTTAACAGTGGAGGGAGGCTGCAGCGTGCTCTAAGAGAGACCCAGGCCAGGAAGGCTGATTGAAGGCTTCTTCTCTGAGCCTCAGCCTGGGGTTTCAAGATACCAGGGCCACTGGCTCTGGAGATACTGGGGCTGCTGTTTGGTAATCAATTAAAGGGGGTTTTAAAGGGGGTTTTAATGGGTTCTAAAGGGGGGTTTATAGGATTTTAAAGGGGTTTTAAAGGGGGTTTAAATTGGTTTTAAGGGAATCTATAGGAGTTAAAAGGGGGTTTAAATGGGATTTAATGGGTTTAAGAGCAGAGCAGTGGAATCAAATAGAGGTGAAGATCCTAAAGGTCACACAGACCTCGTACTGACTGAGGATACACACATTTAAGATGGCTATTGATTAACTGTAGAAGTCTCTTGTCACACAATCCCTGCATACAGCCATGTTACATTTAATCATTATTGTTATTTCTTATTCACTGTGTGTTTATACCTCATGTTACTTTCTCTATTTTTTATACATTTTTTAGGTTTATGTTAACTGCATTGTTGGAAAAGGACCCGTCAGGTGTTAGTCTACACCTGCTCCCTGCCTGTTTCATACACAATGTTTTGTACTGATGGAAAATAATGCTCTTCAACATTATTCTTCAATTTCACCTTTTATTGTAAAAGATAAATGCAAACTTCATCATTCAAGCATCACACAGAACACATCCACAGCCAAACTCATTCCATAAACCAGTCTAAATAACAGGTAGTGCTGACAAAAAAACGAAACATAAGTTAGCGACCTAACAGCTAGACTTGTTTACAATATACCACATCTATGGTGACCACAAGGGAGAAATGCAATACTTTTTCGAAAAGCCATGTTTGTTTATGTTTGATGAGTGAAAACTCCCTAATCCCAGAATGCCATTCCCTATAAATCACAAATAAACAAAGTCAAAGTCAAAGATGGCTGCGCGCATCGCCGAATACGATCTACTTGGTTTGATCAGATGTCAGCATATTACAAATCTTCAATGTGCTTTTTACAGTGTATACATGAACCGGGGCTCATGACTTGACAAGTCATTTTATTCCATGTTTATTCCATATTCCATTTTATTTTATTGTTTTATTCCATGTGTAACTGGGTTGTTGTATGTGTCGAACAGATTTGCTTTATCTTGGCCAGGTCGCAGTTGGAAAGGAGAACTTGTTCTCAACTAGCCTACCTGGTTAAATAAAGGTGTTCTCAACTAGCCTACCTGGTTAAATAAAGGTGTTCTCAACTAGCCTACCTGGTTAAATAAAGGTGTTCTCAACTAGCCTACCTGGTTAAATAAAGGTGTTCTCAACTAGCCTACCTGGTTAAATAAAGGTGTTCTCAACTAGCCTACCTGGTTAAATAAAGGTGGGGAAAAAAATGTTTTACATTTTTGACAAATCACAAAGCAAATAAAGTGCTATCATCTCAAATACAAGCCTACTGCCTAGCCTAGCCATAGCGCGGAAATTAAAAAGGGTTGCCAGATTTGGGTGAAATCATTTTAGGAGGATTTGTAGTCAGTAATACTTTAAGTTTATCAAAGATCAAATCAAACTTAATTTGTCACATGCGCCAAATACAACAATTGTAAACTTTACCGTGAAAAACATACTTACAAGCCCTTAAACAACAGTGCAGTTCAAGAAGTGACTAAGCATAGACAACAAACAAACAGCGGGTAGCAGCATTGTTCAGCAGTCTTATGGCTTGGGGGTAGAAGCTGTTGAGGAGCCTTTTGGTCCTAGACATGGCGCTCTGGTACCGCTTGCCGTGCAGTAGCAGAGAGAAGTCTATAACTTGGGTGACTGGAGTCTCTGACAATTTTATGGGCTTTCCTCTGACACAGCCTATTATATAGGTCCTGGATGGCAGGAAGTTTGGCCCCTGTGATGTACTGGGCCGTTCGCACTACCCTCTGTAGCGCCTTACGGTCAGATACAGAGCAGTTTCCATACCAGGCGGTGATGCAACTGGTTAGGATGTTCTCGATGGTGGAGCTGTAGAACCTTTTGAGGATCTGGGGACCCATGCCAAATGTTTTCAGTCTCCTGAGGGGGAAAAGGTTTTGTCGTGCCCTCTTCAAGACTGTTTAGGTATGTTTGGACCATGATAGATCATTGGTGATGTGGACACCAAGAAACTTGAAACTCTCTACACGCTTCACTACAGCCCCGCCTGTTCGGCCCGCCTTTTCCTGTAGTCCACAATCAGCTCCTTTGTCTTGCTCAGGTTGTTGTCCTGGCACGGCACCACACTGCCAGTTCTCTGACCTCCTCCCTATAGACCGTCTCATTGTTGTCTGTGATCAGGCCTACCACTGATGTGTCATCAGCAAATGTAATAATGGTGTTGGAGTCGTGTTTGGCCATGCAGTCGTGGGTGAACAGGGAATTTAGGAGGGGACTAAGTACACCCCTGAGGGGCCCCAGTGTTAAGAATCAGCGTGGCAGATGTGTTGTTGCCTACACTTACCACCTGGGGGCGGCCCGTCAGGAAGTCCAGGATTCACTTGCAGAGGAGGGTGATTGAGATTGCGTTATTTGTGGATCTGTTGGTGCAGTATGCAAACTGGAGTGGGTCTAGGGTGTCCGGGAAGATGCTGTTGATGTGAGTGCCACGGGGCGGAAATCATTTAGGCAGGTTACCTTCGCTTCCTTGGGCACAGGTTCTATGGTGGTCTGCTTGAAACATGTAGGTATTACAGACTCGGTCAGGGAGAGGTTGAAAATGTCAGTGAAGACACTTGACAGTTGGTCCACGCATGCTTTGAGTACACGTCCTGGTAATCCATCTGGCCCTTTGTGAATGTTGACTTGTTTAAAGGTTTTGTTCACATCGGCTACCGAGAGCATTATCATCCAGAACAGTTGATGTTCTCGTGCATGCTTCAGTGTTGCTTGCCTTGAAACGAGCATAAAAGGCATTTAGCTCGACTAGTAGGCTCGCGTCGCTGGGCTCCTTGCGTCTTGATTTCCCTTTGTAATCCGTAATAGTTTTCAAGCCCTGCCAGATCTGACGAGCGTCAGAACTGGTGTAGTAGGTTTCAATCTTAATCCTGTATTGACGCTTTGCTTGTTTGATGATTCGTCCGAGGGCATAGCGGGACATCTTATACGCGTCCGGATTAGTCTCCCGCTCCTTGAAAGTGGCAGCTCTAGCCTTTAGCTTGATGCCGAAGTTGCCTGTAATCAATGGCTTCTGGCTGGGATATGTACATGCAATCACTGTGGGGACAACGTCATCGATACACTTATTGGTGGTGTACTCCTCAATGCCATTGGATGAATCTTGGAACATATTCCAGTCTGTGCTAGCAAAACAGTCCTGTAGTGTAGCATCCGCATCATCTGACCACTTCCGTATTGAGAAAGTCACTGGTACTTTCTGCTTTAGTTTTTGCTTGTACGAAGGAATCAGGAGGATAGAATTATGGTCAGATTTGCCAAATGGAGGGAGGGGGAGAGCTTTGTATGTGTCTCTGTGTGTGGAGTAAAGGTGGTCTAGGATTTTTTTCCCCTGGTTGCACATGTGACATGCTGGTAAAAATGTGTGAAAACTGATTTAAGTTTGCCTGCATTAATGTCCCGGGCCACTAGGAGGGACGCTTCTGGGTGAGCATTTTCTTCTTTGCTCATAGCCTTATAGAGTTGGTTGAGAGCGGTCTTAGTGCCAGCTTCGTTCTGTGGTAGTACTGTAAATAGACGGCGAAGAATAATACAGATGAGAACTCTCTTGGTAGATAGTGTGGTCTACAGCTAAGGTACTCTACCTCAGACAAGCAATACCTCGAGACGTCTTTAATATTAGACATCGCGCACCAGCTGTTATTGACAAATAGACACACACCCCCACCCCTCATCTTACCAGAGGTAGCGTCTCTGTTCTGCCGGTGCATGGAAAATCCCGCTAGCTCTATATTGACGGTTCTTCGTTCAGCCACGTCTCGGTGAAACATATAATGTTAGTTTTTAATGTCCTGTTGGTCGGATAATCTTAATCGTAGGTCATCCATTTTATTTTCCAATGATTGCACGTTAGCAAGGAGAACGGATGGCAGTGGGAGTTTATTCGCTCGCCTACGGATTCTCAGAAGGCTGCCCGATCTGCGGCCCCTTTTCCTGGCGTCTTTTCTTCACCCAAAAGGCGTGGATCTGGGCCTGTTCCAGATATCCTTCTCGTCTGACTTCTAGAGGAAAACATTTCTTACAGTCTGCAATGAGTAATCACTTTTCTGATGTCCAGAAGTCATTTTCAGGTCATAAGAGACGGTAGCAGCAACATCATGTACACAATACGTTTTTTAAAAACTAAGTTACACAAAATGCAAAAAACAATATGATATAGCACAATTGGTTGGGAGAATGTAAAACGTCAAACCATGTTCTTCAGTGCCATCTTATCCAAATGTAACCACGTTTTGGAAGGAGATCGATAACAGGTCCACCAACATTCATCCTGTAGATGAAGCCAAAGCATAAACCTAGATAATACTGTATAGCGCCATAGTTTACGATAACCCATTATATCTACAACCTCGCCTCACTCATGCCACGGTCTCTGCACACAATATATAGCTGATTACACACAGACACCATTCAATATGATCATCCACACAAACTATCTGACTTTGTTGCTTATATTACTTTATCCACCCTGTTGTCACTCTCCTCCACCCAACCAGGTTCAAACCTATCCAAGCCAGAAACATCTTCCTTACTTGGGGACGAGGCAGGCATCTGTAGGCAACATGTCCAGTGGTGATAATACATTGACATGATGATAAAACCTCTGTAGCCCAGTATTTCCAGGGGAGGATAAATGAACACAAAATATTCAGGATACCAGCATTTCCCTTAGCCATGGTTGGCATATATAATATATGCACATACCACACTTTCACTTTGTTTGTTCGCCACTACTGTATCAAACACACTGGACTTAGCAGCTCAGGTTTCCAGCCCTGTCTCACACTCAGACAGGCTCACACCAAAGCCTCTTTCAGATAATAATACATGTAGTATAGATGATCATTATTATTATATAATGATCAATAATACCATAGATACTCCCTGCTACAACTATAGGCAGAAAGGATAAGAAAATAACCTCACACTCAACGTCAACAAAACTAAGGAGATGATTGTGGACTTCAGGAAACAGCAGAGGGAACACCCCCCTATCCACATCGATGGAACAGTAGTGGAGAGGGTAGCAAGTTTTAAGTTCCTCGGCATACACATCACAGACAAACTGAATTGGTCCACTCACACAGACAGCATCGTGAAGAAGGCGCAGCAGCGCCTCTTCAACCTCAGGAGGCTGAAGAAATTCGGCTTGTCACCAAAAGCACTCACAAACTTCTACAGATGCACAATCGAGAGCATCCTGGCGGGCTGTATCACCGCCTGGTATGGCAACTGCACCGCCCTCAACGGTAAGGCTCTCCAGAGGGTAGTGAGGTCTGCACAACGCATAACCGGGGGCAAACTACCTGCCCTCCAGGACACCTACACCACCCGATGCTACAGGAAGGCCATAAAGATCATCATGGACATCAACCACCCGAGCCACTGCCTGTTCACCCCGCTGTCATCCAGAAGGTGAGCTCAGTACAGGTGCATCAAAGCTGGGACCGAGAGACTGAAAAACAGCTTCTATCTCAAGGCCATCAGACTGTTAAACAGCCACCACTAACATTGAGTGGCTGCTGCCAACACACTGTCAATGACACTGACTCAACTCCAGCCACTTTATTAATGGGAATTGATGGGAAATGATGTAAATATATCACTAGCCACTTTAAACAATGCTACCTTATATAATGTTACTTACCCTACATTATTCATCTCATATGCATACGTATATACTGTACTCTATATCATCGACTGCATCCTTATGTAATACATGTATCACTAGCCACTTTAACTATGCCACTTTGTTTACATACTCATCTCATATGTTATACTGTACTCGATATCATCTACTGTATCTTGCCTATGCTGCTCTGTACCATCACTCATTCATATATCCTTATGTACATATTCTTTATCCCCTTACACTATGTATAAGACAGTAGTTTTGGAATTGTTAGTTTGATTACTTGTTCGTTATTACTGCATTGTCGGAACTAGAAGCACAAGCATTTCGCTACACTCGCATTAACATCTGCTAACCATGTGTATGTGACAAATAAAATTTGATTTGAGATTGAGTGGTTATTAAATACAGTTTTATAAAGCTAAATATAAAGCAGAAAATTAGGTCTTGATGCAGTGAGGGGTGCAGAGAAAAGCGGCAAAAATCAAATTCTAAATTGCCATGTGCAAAAAGAAATCACACTGTAACAGCTGTTATTCATATTTATAACATATGTGTCAAAAGGTTCAAAAACATACTACCAATCAATGCCAATGATTTAACAAAAGAAGGTTATTATTGGTTTTGCAGGGATGAATGGAACCACACCATTCAATATGAAACAAAGCAATGCAACTGTCATTATGAAGGACATTCAGAGTGGAAGATAGGAATTATTATGATCATTGAAAATATACATGTTAGCAATTATGGCACTGCCAGGGTTTTCAGCTGAACATGTCTATTTCAAGTCAGTTCAAATCAGATATAAACGCTCAACGTAAAATCCAGAACTAGTTGGTAAAAAACAGTACAGTATGCACTGGAATAAGTGTGTGTGTGTGAGTTGTATGTGTATTGACAGGTTGCCGTAGGACCTCTCCTGCTGGGCTCAGAACTAGGCATAGTTCCCCCGGGGGGGGGGGGGGGGGGTGCTCTATTCAGACCGTTGCCATGGGCCTCAGCTGTTGCTAAGGACACCATCCACCATGCTGGTTTGGCTGCAGCAGCCCCTGGCACATGAACGGATCTCTCTCTCTCTCTCTCTCTCTCTCTCTCTCTCTCTTTATCTCTCCCTCTCTTGTTCTCTCACTCTCTTTCTCTCCCTCTCGCCCTCCTTCTGCCTCTCACTCCCTCCCTCCTTCTCCCCTCCCTGTCCTCTCTTCTCCTCAGTGTATACTTACTAAGGTGACAGCGGAGGGGAGTCACAGCATATAGAGAGAACAGAGGAACAGATGAACAGAGAGCAAGGTCAGAGAGTAGGAGAGGAGAAAGAGGAGAGAAACAACAGATCTGTTTAGCTAATTGTGGACAAACATCAGGCCAGCAGCAGGTCACCTCTATTCACCAGGCTCAGGGCCCAGCAGTACACTAACCTTTTTTTTCCACTGGTGGCACTGGTGCTACCAACTGTTTCAGTTGATGGCACCAGCACATCATTTGGTCGCACCAATTTTTTGTTTAGCTTTCCTGCTTTAACAGTCTATCATTGCACTGTACAACAATACTTCATTTTAGCCTATATAATTAAATCTGCAATATGTTACTTTTAGCCGACCCAACGAATTATAGACCTGTCATTTTCAATGGAAGCAAGCCTAAGAAGGGATAGATCTGTTTTATTTGTGCTATTTCTATGCTTCCCGTTCTTAAGTTGAGTTTTTGCGTCTTTTACGTTTGATTTTGTACACCGGCTTCAAACAGCTGAAAATACTATATTTTTGGTTCTGAAAAATATATTTCACAGCGGTTTAGATGATACAATGATTATCTACACAATGACTGCTTGTTTTGTTACATAAACTGAAATTAGGTGAACTATTAGAATTTTAGCAACCAGGAAATGGCGGAGAGATTTCTGCATATTGCACCTTTAAATATACACAGTGCCTTTGGAAAGTATTCAGACCCATTTACTTTTTCCACAATTTGTTACGTTACAGCTTTATTCCAAAATGTATTAAATTGTTTTTCGTCCTCATTAATTTACACCCATCACCAGACGTGACGCTTGGCATTCAGGCCAGAGAGTTCAATCTTGGTTTCATCAGACCAGAGAATCTTGTTTCTCATGGTCTGTGAGTCTTTAGGTGCCTTTTGGCAAACTCCAAGAGGGCTGTCATGTGCCTTTTACGGAGGAGTGGCTTCCGTCTGGCCACTCTACCATAAAGGCCTGATTGATGGAGGACTGCAGAGATGGTTGTCCTTCTGGAAGGTTCTCCCATCTCCACAGACGGAACTCTAGAGCTCTGTCAGAGTGACCATCGGGTTCTTGGTCACCTCCCTGACCAAGGCCCTTCTCCCTCGATTGCTCAGTTTGGCCAGGCAGCCAGCTCTAGGAATAGTCTTGGTGGTTCAAAACTTATTCCATTTAAGAATTATGGAGGCCACTGTGTTTTTGGGGACCTTCAATGCTGCAGAAATGTTTTGGTACCCTTCCCCAGATCTGTGCCTCGACACAATCCTGTCTCGGAGCTCTACAGACAATTCCTTTGACCTCATGGCTTGGTTTTTGCTCTGACATGCACTGTCAACTATGGGACCTTATATAGATAGACAGGTGTGTGCCTTTCCAAATCATGTCTAATCGATTTAATTTACCACAGGTGGACTCCAATCAAGGTGTGGAAGCATCTCAAGGATTATCAATGGAAACAGGATGCAGCTGAGCTCAATTTCAGGTCTCATAGCAAAGATATTTCTGTTTTTAAATTTATTATGTTTTCAAAAAATTCTTAAACCCGTTTCACTTTGTCATTATGGGGTATTGTGTTTAGATTGCTGAGGATTTTGTTGTTGTTGTTGAATACATTGTAGAATAAGGCTGTAAGGTAACAAAATGTGGAAAAAGTCAAGGGGTCTGAATACTTTCCGAAGGCACTGTATATATATCCATTACCTTGTGCATGGGCACACTGAACATGGCCAATTAGGGTGTTGGAAGGTCTCCCTTTTTTAAAATGATTATTTTACCCCATTTTTGTGGTATCCAATTGTTAGTAGTTACTGTCTTGTGTCATCGCTAGAACTCCCATACGGCTTCGGGAGAGACAAAGGTCGAAAGCCATGCATCCTTCGATACACAACCAAGCTGCACTGCTTATTAAAACAGCGCGCATCCAACCCGGAAGCCAGCCGCACCAATGTGTCGGAGGAAACACCGTGCACCTGGTTAGTAAGCACTGCGCCCAGCCTGCCACAGGAGTCGCTAGAGCGTGAGGAGACAAGGATACCCCTACCGGCCAAGCCCTCCCTAACCCGGATGATGATAGGCCAATTGTCCATCGCCCGAAGGACCACCTGGTCGGCTGCGACAGAGCCTGGGTGCGAACCCAGGGTCTCTGGTGGTACAGCTAGCACTGTGATGCAGTGCTCTAGACCCGCAAACGATGCCGCAATACACTATTTCATTATTTCGTGGAGATGTTGGTATCACTGTCATCATGAACGACAGGTATGGGGCTGAAGTGAATTTGGCACCAGTATTTTGCTTGAGAATGTCTGAGAGTCCGCCAATAAATTGTGCACAATGCTTGTCGTTGGCGTATGTTGGATTTACAGCCAATCTGTTCTTCTTCTGAATAATTCATTTGGTCAATGGCATTTCCTCTCTGCCTATATTATAAACTGTATTGAACTTTGTTATCATTTCAGATTTGTCACTTGAGCGGGAGGCTGCATCTTGGTGCTGACAGGCTGACGGAAGGTGGGCAGCGCTACGGGATATGCATCCGGCCCCTACACTTCTTCTTCTTCCTACTGTCGATGTGAGACTTCAACGTTTTGAGTTTGAATTGTGTTGATGCAGTTGCGAATTTGGAATTGGAGGGTCCACACACTTTACAGTAAATGCAGTACATTGCCTTGTTTTTGCATCTCAACTACTGGAATTCTTTCATGCCTATTTATTTTTCAATGGTTGTGCCTGTGAATCCTCCTCCTCCAACTCCTCACTTCTTGCGGGCCCCGACTGACACGGTTTCCAATCTATTTCCTCTTCTGGGGGCACAGCAGGTGATGGGCCTGGGGACACAGTTCGCTTCCTAAAAAAGTCTCAATAGTCTGCTTCATTTTGGCACTTTTGAGAAAAAGTGATTTTTTTCAGGGTTACTCCAATCGGGGAGGGGTGAGGGAGAGACTGAAGCCAAAGTGATTTATATAGAGAAAGTGATGTAAATAAAGAGTCAGACACAGGTGTAGGACTGTCTTATGGTTATTTTTTGGTCAATTGCACATTACTGTTTGAATTAATCATGATGATAAAAAAGCTAATTGTGAACCAAAAACATAACCAGCTAAGCATTTTCCACTGGCACTCTTGCGACCAATTAAACGTGTGTTGCACTGCCGAGTCAAATGGTCACAAATGCAACTGTTTTGGTCGCAGTTTCAAACCCTGCCCTGGGCTGAGGCGGACATGGAACACACATACAAGTTTCAGGTTTTATTAGTTGTATCTACGGGATACACATGATATACAACGTCCAACGAAATGCTTACTCACAGGTTCCTTCTCGATAACGCAACAACAATAATAAACAAAAGATAAGAATACGAACACATAGTAAATGACACTGTAGAATATAATAAACATTTTAGCATCAGTATAATACAGGAAGGCACAATTTAAAGTGCAATATTTACACTCCAGCCAGGATCATGAAGATTACGCTCCCTGTTGCTCCCTGTTAGGACACCTGATCTATGCAGGCGGGCAGGGAGTGTAGGCCTAGAGGTGTGGACTTAGGCTGTGCAGAGGGAAAAACATGGAGCTCTATGGGTGGGAGTAATCTGAACAGTCTCCTTACTCCCAGGACCTACAGACCTCCAGACCTCTTGGCTTACACTCCCTGCCCGCCTGCCCTCTTTCTGGGTCTGAGAGTTCAGCTTACGGCCTGGACCTCCAGGCCTCTTGGCCTACACTCCCTACCCACCTGCCTGCCGTCTCTCTGGGCCTGAGAGTTCAGCTTACGGCCTGGACCTCCAGGCCTCTTGGCCTACACTCCCTACCCACCTGCCTGGCGTCTCTCTGGGCCTGAGAGTTCAGCTTACGGCCTGGACCTCCAGGCCTCTTGGCCTACACTCCCTACCCACCTGCCTGGCGTCTCTCTGGGCCTGAGAGTTCAGCTTACGGCCTGGACCTCCAGGCCTCTTGGCCTACACTCCCTACCCACCTGCCTGCCGTCTCTCTGGGCCTGAGAGTTCAGCTTACGGCCTGGACCTCCAGGCCTCTTGGCCTACACTCCCTACCCACCTGCCTGCCGTCTCTCTGGGCCTGAGAGTTCAGCTTACGGCCTGGACCTCCAGGCCTCTTGGCCTACACTCCCTACCCACCTGCCTGCCGTCTCTCTGGGCCTGAGAGTTCAGCTTACGGCCTGGACCTCCAGGCCTCTTGGCCTACACTCCCTACCCACCTGCCTGCCGTCCCTCTGGGCCTGAGAGTTCAGCTTACGGCCTGGACCTCCAGGCCTCTTGGCCTACACTCCCTACCCACCTGCCTGCCGTCTCTCTGGGCCTGAGAGTTCAGCTTACTCCCACCCATGGAGCTCCATGTTTTCCCCTTTCTACAGCCTCCACACCTTCAGGCCTCTGTCAGTGACCAGTGACCAGGTCTGTGGGCTGGGTGTCCTCAGGGCAGGCAGGCCTAGTTAGTTTAACGGAACAAAGGATACATTTGTCCAATTAAAGACCCACACTTAAAACCCAGATGGGGTCGGGAGGGACACACCTGAACCAGCCTTTCATGTCCCTGTCCCCGGTTCCACAAACCCATCCAAACCAAATGTTTATTATCCACCAAAGAGATGAAAAGAATCAATGAGGCCAAATGCAGCAGGACATACTGTACTGTAACCAGGGTTGGACTGCTCTGTTCTCCAGCTCTAGAGGCAGGGCCTTCTGCACATACTGGCCTGGAGCATCACTCACATCTATCACATAGGAGATGTGTTTCTGAAAGGTGGGTTGTGGATTATTACACAAAGCCCACGCTGTGTGTCCTGCCAGCTTCAACATGATGAGTGAAGGAGCTACAGGCCTATGATAATCCCACGTGGGAATACATCCCTTTGGTCTCAGGCTCAATACTCCTTAACCCCTGACTCAGTAGTAAGGAGCAGGGATGTGGAACCAACGTTCATTGACAGTATTCCCAGCTCCTCCCTTCATCTCTCTCTCCTCAGTTCTGGATTTGATCAGAGAGAGAGTTCTGCTGGGGGCTCTTTAAGCACTCCGTTCATCCTATAACGGTTCTATTTCTTCTCTCTTTTATCATCCCTTCTTTCTACATGTTCCTCTGCTTCCATTCCTGCCTGGCTATATCAAAGGGAGTTAGCAGCCCCCCCCAGGCTACACTCACCTCACACTTAATGCAGTCACCTCTCTCTTCCCACCAAGACTATTCCCCTTGTGGAGAATATGGGCTCTAATCATAGCAATCCCAATCCTATAAAACCCCAATACGAAACACAACACATAAACCCATGTCACACCCTGGCCTGACCAAATATATAACGAAAACACAAAATACTATGACCAAGGCGTGACAGAACCCCCCCCCCCCCCCCAAGGTGCGGACTCCCGGACGCACCTCAAAACCATAGGGAGGGTCCGGGTGGGCGTCTGTCCATGGTGGCGGCTCCGGCTCGGGACGTGGACCCCACTCCATAAATGTCATAGTTCCTCCCCTTCGCGTCCTGGGATAATCCACCCTCGCCGCCGACCATGGCCTAATAGTCCTCACCCAGAACCCCACAGAACTGAGGAGCAGCTTGTGACTGAGGGGCATCTCAAGACTGAGGGGCAGCTCGGGACTGAGGGGCAGCTCGGGACTGAGGGGCAGCTCGGGTCTGAGGGGCAGCTCGGGACTGAGGCAGCTCGGGACTGAGGGACAGCCCGGAACTGAGGGGAAGCCCGGAACTGAGGGGAAGCCCGGAACTGAGGGGAAGCCCGGAACTGAGGGGAAGCCCAGTACTGAGAGGAAGGCCAGTACTGAGAGGAAGCCCAGTACTGAGAGGAAGCCCAGTACTGAGATGAAGCTCAGGTAGGTAGTAGGCTCCGGTAGATCCTGGCTGGCTGGCGGATCTGGAAGATTCAGGTTGACTAGCAGATCTGGAAGATTCTGGTTGACTAGCAGATCTGGAAGATTCTGGTTGACTAGCAGATCTGGAAGATTCTGGTTGACTAGCAGATCTGGAAGATTCTGGTTGACAGGCTGATCTGGAAGAATCTGGTTGACTGGCAGATCTAGAAGATCATGGCTGACTGGCGGATCTAGCTGCTCTATGCAGACTGACAGCTCTGACTGCTCCATGCAGGCTGACAGCTCCTTGCAGACTGGCAGCTCTTTGCAGACTGGCAGCTCTGGCTGCTTCATGTAGACTGACAGCTCTGACTGCTCCATGCAGACTGACAGCTCCTTGCAGACTGACAGCTCCCTGCAGACTGGCAGCTCCTTGCAGACTGGCAGCTCTGACTGCTCTATGCAGGCTGACAGCTCCTTGCAGACTGGCAGCTCCTTGTAGACTGGCAGCTCCTTGCAGACTGACAGCTCTGACTGCTCCATGCAGGCTGACAGCTCCTTGCAGACTGACAGCTCCTTGCAGACTGGCAGCTCTTTGCAGACTGACAGCTCTGGCTGCTTCATGCAGACTGACAGCTCTGACTGCTCCATGCAGGCTGACAGCACCCTGCAGACTGGCAGCTCCTTACAGACTGACAGCTCTGGCTGCTTCATGCAGACTGACAGCTCTGACTGCTCCATGCAGGCTGACAGCACCCTGCAGACTGGCAGCTCTTTGCAGACTGACAGCTCTGGCTGCTTCATGCAGACTGACAGCTCTGACTGCTCCATGCAGGCTGACAGCACCCTGCAGACTGGCAGCTCCTTACAGACTGACAGCTCCCTGCAGACTGACAGCTCCTTGCAGACTGACAGCTCTGACTGCTCCATGCAGGCTGACAGCTCCTTGCAGACTGGCAGCTCAGGCTGCTTCATGCAGGCAGGAGGCTCCGGTAGCGCAGGAGAGGAGAAAGGCTCTGGCTGCGCTAAACAGGCGGGAGACTCAGACAGCGCAGGAGGGAAGGAAGGCTCTGGCTGTGCTGAACAGGCGGGAGACTCCGACAGCGCAGGAGGGAAGGAAGGCTCTGGCTGTGCTGAACAGACAGGAGACTCCAGTAGCGCAGGAGAGGAGAAAGGCTCCGACAGCGCTGGAGAGGCGGGAGACTCCGACAGCGCAGGAGAGGCGAGGCGCACTGTAGGCCTGATGCGTGGTGCTGGCACTGGTGATACTGGAGCGAGGACACGCACAGGAAGCCTGGTGCGGGGAGCTGCTACCAGAGGACTGGAGTGTGAGGCTGGCACCAACTTCACCAGCCGACTAACACGCACATCAGGACGAGTATGGAGCGCTAACTCAGGTGCCATCAAATCCCCGACACGATCCGTCGGACGAATATGGTATCTATAGCACCAAGCTAGCAACTCCCTCATTACTCTCCACTCCACTTTCCCCATTAACTCCTTCAAAGTCTCTGCTTCGCTCACCTCTAACACCGGCTCTGGTTCTGGTCTCCTCCTTGGCTCCTCACGATAAACAAGGAGAGTTGGCTCAGGTCCATCTCCTGACTCAGCCACTCTCCCTCTGAGCCCCCCCCAATACATTTCTTGGGGTGACTCTCGGGTTTCGCTCTGCGCCGCCGTGTCTGTTTCTCCAACTCCATTCGCCTATAGCCTTCTTCGCACTGATCTAGCGAATCCCAGGCGGCCCACCTGTCGATTTCTTCCCACGTCATATACTCCATGCCATTGCTGTCCATAACGTCCTCCTTTCGCTTTTCCTGCCTGTTACCACGCCGCTCGGTCCGTATGTGGTGGGTGATTCTGTAACGGCGTTCTTCGTTTGTTGAAAGAGAGTCGGACTGAAATGCAGCGTGGTGGTTACTCATGTTCTTTAATGAAGAAAAAGTGACGATACATGAAATAACTAAATAAATACAAAAACAACAAACGGAACGTGAAACTTATTACAGCCTATCTGGTGAACACTACACAGAGACAGGAACAATCACCCACGAAATACAAAGCGAAACTCAGGCTACCTAAATACGGTTCCCAATCAGAGACAACAAGAAACACCTGACTCTGATCGAGAACCGCCTCAGGCAGCCCAAACCTAACTAGACACACCCCTAATCATAGCAATCCCAATCCTATAAAACCCCAATACGAAACACAACACATAAACCCATGTCACACCCTGGCCTGACCAAATATATAACGAAAACACAAAATACTATGACCAAGGCGTGACACCTTCTCACTCACATAGCATCACATTTAGATGATGCTACTCTTAGGTAATATAGACCCAGAATCATCTAGATGTATTTGAAAAATGGCAATCTTTCTCAGATTCTGACCCAGAGAGCCCTGAAGCTTGATGTAGGTCTCTGGGGGAAAGTTAGCTGCTATCCATTGTGGGGCGGCAGGGTAGCCTAGTGGTTAGAGCGTTGGGCTAGTAAGCATAAGGTTGCAAGTTTGAATCCCCGAGCTGACAAGGTACAAATCTGTCATTCTGCCCCTGAACAAGGCAGTTAACCCACTATTCCTAGGCCGTCATTGAAAATAAGAATTTCTTTTTAACTGACTTGCCTAGTTAAATAAAGGTTAAAAAAAATCAGCTATGTTTGGCAATTTCCAATAGACCATTGGATAATATTTTAACAGGACACCAATAGAAGTAAATTCAGGGGGGATTTTAAAGCCTGTTACTCTGTAATTCAGAGCTGTTTTAAGAATTAGATGGAGGTGCTAGGTATTGATTGCCCCCCCCCCCCAGACACACACACACGCACTCACACACACCTAAAACACACAGCCAGCTGTATGAAAGACAGCAGTCTAATGTGCCCATACTGTATGTTCCTCTCCAGCTCTACATATTATCCTCACCTCTCTGTTCGCCTACCCTTTAACCCCTGTCCCTCCATCAACCCCCCTACTAAAACATGCCTGTTACCAAAACAGCAGCACAACCCATAATCCACCAGCATTAGCTGGCTTCCCTTCGCCTTGCTCCACCCCTGCCCAGGAAATAGCTAGAAAAACAGCAGGAACTAGGCTGAAGGGAGAGAAACAGAGAAACAGAGAGAGAGCGAGAGGAGCTTGGATTGAATGGGGAAGCGGGAGAAGAAGGTGTGTGTGTGTGTGTGTGTGTGTGTGTGTGTGTGTGTGTGTGTGTGTGTGTGTGTGTGTGTGTGTGTGTGTGTGTGTGTGTGTGTGTGTGTGTGTGCGCGCGTGCGCGTGTGTGTGTGTGTGCGTGCGTGCGTGCGTGAGTGTGAGAGTGAGGGAGTGAGTGAGTGAGTGAGTAAGGGGAGGGGGTTCTTTGGGAAAGGAGCCAATCCAATTACAGGCAGCGGTACAGACTAGTCCTGGTTCCTGGTCCCTTCCTTCAGCTGCACTAAATTCACATTTCAACAGTATTTTCCTCTTCCTCCCCTCTCCCTTCTCTCTGTCTCTCTCTGCTCTGGGGGAATGGAGGAGGGGGAGGCAGGCAGAGTGCAGCTTCCTTACATGAGGATGAGGCTCCAGTGCTGCTACGCCGTGTCACTGCCACTGCACCTACCAAGCATAACATCCTGCAAGCCTATAGCCCTGTCCTGCTGTGATGCCCTGCCCTAGCCTGGTCCTCTCCACTGGTCCCCATGACCTGCCTAGCACCAGCTTATCAGCCTGCTGCAGTGGGAGAAAACAGGGTCTGGGGCTGTAGTTTGAGAACACAGGGACTGGGGCTGTAGTGGGGAAAACAGGGACTGGGGCTGCAGTGGGAGAAAACAGGGACTGGGGCTGCAGTGGGAGAAAACAGGGACTGGGGCTGCAGTGGGAGAAAACAGGGACTGGGGCTGCAGTGGGACAAAACAGGGACTGGGGCTGCAGTGGGAGAAAACAGGGACTGGGGCTGCAGTGGGAGAAAACAGGGACTGGGGCTGTAGTGGGAGAAAACAGGGACTGGGGCTGCAGTGGGAGAAAACAGGGACTGGGGCTGCAGTGGGAGAAAACAGGGACTGGGGCTACAGTGGGAGAAAACAGGGACTGGGGCTGCAGTGGGAGAAAACAGGGACTGGGGCTGTAGTGGGAGAAAACAGGGACTGGGGCTATAGTGGGAGAAAACAGGGACTAGGGCTGCAGTGGGAGAAAACAGGGACTGGGGCTGCAGTGGGAGAAAACAGGGACTGGGGCTGCAGTGGGAGAAAACAGGGACTGGGGCTGCAGTGGGAGAAAACAGGGACTGGGGCTGCAGTGGGAGAAAACAGGGACTGGGGCAGGGACTAGCATGCATGACACACAGGGATGGAGTTACAGTAACCCCCTAAACAAACACGCTACCAAGCAGCCTCATCCTCTCCCCTCCTTCCCCTATCTCTTTGTCATGTATGGGTCAGGCTCCACGGCTCAACACACAGGCTTCTGGGCTTTTCTCTCCTAGCCAGTCAGTCAGCCAGTCAGCCAGCCAGCGGGGCAGTGGACCGAGGAGCGGCGTCTCTCGGTGTGCCTCCCAATATCCTGGTTAATTCGTCCCCCATGCTGTGGCTGTGAGAGAGGATATGGTGGCACCAGCACCAGGCAGCCATGATGGTTTGCTTAGCAAGACATTGTCATAAATGAAGGCAGAGATATTATGTGAAGAGAAGACACATTCTCTATGTGAGGAATGCAGCAGGGATATGGAAAGGAAACTGTGCACATTACTGTACACACCAGAGTGGAGAGAACCGTGTTCTACTGTCTAACTCAATTTAACCATGTGGAACAAAAGGTCTAAATGATTAAGTATCTCAAACAAGGGGGATTACGCCGAATGAGTCTTCTTCAATTTCACATCCTTATTGGGGCACAGATTCAATTATGAATAAATAGGTGAAGAAACCAAAATAACCCAGCCGGTCCATTGGTGTTGTCTCTAGGGGCTAGGGAAACAGAGGGCGAGCAGAAACAGGTAGAAAGATGCTCTTACCAACACAACTGTTATTTTCTCTCTCTATCCCGCTATCGTTCTCGCGCTCTCCTTCCCCCAATCTCCACCCCTGCCTCTTTCTTCCTCCCTCTCTCTCCATCTCTCTCTCTCCTTCCCCCAATCTCCACCCCTGCCTCTTTCTTCCTCCCTCTCTCTCCATCTCGCGCTCTCCTTCCCCCAATCTCCACCCCTACCTCTTTCTTCCTCCCTCCCTTCCTCTCTCTCCATCTCTCTCTCTCCTTCCCCCACTTACCACCACTACCTCTTTCTTCTGCCCTCTCTCTCCATCTCTCTCTCTCCTTCCCCCACTCTCCACCCCTACCTCTTTCTTCCTACCTCTCTCCATCTCTCTCTCACCTTCCCCCACTCTCCACCCCTACCTCTTTCTTCTGCCCTCTCTCTCCATCTCTCTCTCTCCTTCCCCCACTCTCCACCCCTACCTCTTTCTTCCTCCCTCTCTCTCCATCTCTCTCTCTCCTTCCCCCACTCTCCACCCCTACCTCTTCCTCCCTCCCTCTCTCTCCTTCCCCCACTCTCCACCCCTACCTCTTTCTTCCTCCCTCTCTCTCCATCTCTCTCTCTCCTTCCCCCACTCTCCACCCCTACCTCTTCCTCCCTCCCTCCCTCTCTCTCCATCTCTCTCTCTCCTTCCCCCACTCTCCACCCCTACCTCTTCCTCCCTCCCTCAATCTCCATCTCTCTCTCTCCTTCCCCCACTCTCCACCCCTACCTCTTTCTTCCTCCCTCTCTCTCCATCTCTCGCTCACCTTCCCTCTAATCCTCTCTCTAGGAGTGACAGCTGGTGTTTTTAGGAGGACTGGATCTGTCCTGCTCCGGCCCATGTGAGAGAGGCCCACACTGTCACTCAAGCTGTGACAGTTCCCAGGGGGGAGGAGCCAAGGCGCAGCTGACAAATCCCACAATCTGCTTCCATACACTAGGAGGATCCATGACGCATAGTACCACCATGACCAATGGCAATTGATTGGATTGATACAGTAAGGCACTTTTCCAGATGCTCAAAGAGCTTTACATAACAATGTACATGAAAAACTCACCTCACAAACCACCATCAACATCATTGACATGCAGCAAGGCAGCCTCGACAGCAGCCCAACACAGGGAGCCCTTCTAGACCACACATACATCACTCAACTGTTACCAGTGCTGACTGTGTAATGCCAGGTTAACCATATGATGAAGTAGCTTACTCTCCACCACGCAACACGCTCCCATTTCTGCAACATCATTATAATCTTCCCATGTATAATAGGCACCTGATCCACTAGGTGCTCTATAAACTGCTTGTTTTGGTGGCGGTGGGGTGAAATATGCCATGATAAGAGGACTGTCGGCCCTTAAAGCTACAGTCTGGATCTAACAATCTATTCAAATGTCCTTATCATTCAAAACAATTCTGCTGTTTCTCAAATGCCAGACGGGAGCTTTAACCGACAGCATTGTCTGGCCGCTCCAGCAGAGACAGAGGCTGGGTTTTGTGTGGGCCTGCTCTCTCTAGCCTCCCCCTCTCTCTGGGTTGCAGGAATAAAGGTCCCTATTAAAATTAATGGGCCAGTGGAGGTTATTCAGCACGGCCGCAATGAACAGAGCTCCTTCCACAAGGGGTAACATAATGAGCACTACAGAGGAACGACACCCCTGCCCCCCTACGCCCTGCCAATCTACACTCCTGCCCCCCTACGCCCTGCCAATCTACACCCCTGCCCCCCTACGCCCTGCCAATCTACACCCCTGCCCCCCTACGCCCTGCCAATCTACACCCCTGCCCCCCTACGCCCTGCCCACCTATGCCCTGCCAATCTAGACCCCTGCCCCCCCTACGCCCTGTCAATCTACACCCCTGCCCCCCTACGCCCTGCCCCCCTACGCCCTGCCAATCTACACCCACTGCCCCCCTACGCCCTGCCAATCTAGACCCCTGTCCCCCTACGCCCTGCCCCCCTACGCCCTGCCAATCTATACCCCTTTCCCCCTACACCCTGCCAATCTACACCCCTGCCCCCCTACGCCCTGCAAATTTACACCCTGCCCCCCTACGCCCTGCCAATCTACACCCACTGCCCCCCTACGCCCTGCCAATCTACAACCCTGCCTCCCTACGCCCTGCCCCTCTACGCCCCTGCCACTCTACACCCCTGCCAATCTACACCCCTGCCCCCCTACGCCCTGTCAATCTACAACCCTGCCACCCTACGCCCTGCCACTCTACACCCCTGCCCCTCTACGCCCCTGCCCCCCTACGCCCTGCCACTCTACACCCCTGCCACTCTACAACCCTGCCACTCTACACCCCTGCCACTCTACACCCCTGCCCCTCTACACCCCTGCCAATCTACACCCATGCCACTCTACACCCCTGAACCTCTATGCCCCTGCATCTATACGCCCCTGCCCCTCTACGCCCCTGCCCCTCTACGCCCCTGCCCCTCTACGCCCCTGCCACTCTACGCCCCTGCCCCTCTACGCCCCTGCCCCTCTACGCCCCTGCCCCTCTACACCCCTGCCACTCTACACCCACTGCCCCCCTACGCCCTGCCAATCTACACCCCTGCCCCCCTACGCCCTGCCACTCTACACCCCTGCCCCCTGCCAATCTACACCCCTGCCCCCCTACGCCCTGCCAATCTACAACCCTGCCACCCTACGCCCTGCCACTCTACACCCCTGCCCCTCTACGCCCCTGCCCCCCTACGCCCTGCCCCACTACGCCCCTGCCCCCCTACGCCCTGCCTCTCTACACCCCTGCCACTCTACAACCCTGCCCCTCTACGCCCCTGCCACTCTACGCCCCTGCCCCTCTACGCCCCTGCCACTCTACACCCCTGCCACTCTACACCCCTGCCCCTCTACGCCCCTCTACGCCCCTGCCCCTCTACGCCCCTGCCCCTCTACGCCCCTGCCACTCTACGCCCCTGCCACTCTACGCCCCTGCCCATCTACGCCCCTGCCCCTCTACGCCCCTGCCCCTCTACGCCCCTGCCACTCTACGCCCCTGCCACTCTACGCCCCTGCCCCTCTACGCCCCTGCCCCTCTACGCCCCTGCCCCTCTACGCCCCTGCCCCTCTACGCCCCTGCCACTCTACGCCCCTGCCACTCTACGCCCCTGCCCCTCTACGCCCCTGCCACTCTACGCCCCTGCCACTCTACGCCCCTGCCCCTCTACGCCCCTGCCCCTCTACGCCCCTGCCACTCTACGCCCCTGCCACTCTACACCCCTGCCACTCTACACCCCTGCCCCTCTACTCCCCTGCCCCTCTACGCCCCTGCCCCTCTACGCCCCTGCCACTCTACACCCCTGCCCCTCTGCGCCCCTGCCCCTCTACGGCCCTGCCACTCTACAGCCCTGCCACTCTACACCCACTGCCCCCCTACGCCCTGCAAATCTACACCCCTGCCCCCCTACGCCCTGCCACTCTACACCCCTGCCCCCTGCCAATCTACACCCCTGCCCCCCTACGCCCTGCCAATCTACAACCCTGCCACCCTACGCCCTGCCACTCTACACCCCTGCCCCTCTACGCCCCTGCCCCCCTACGCCCTGCCACTCTACACCCCTGCCACTCTACAACCCTGCCCCTCTACGCCCCTGCCACTCTACACCCCTGCCCCTCTACGCCCCTGCCACTCTACACCCCTGCCCCTCTACGCCCCTGCCCCTCTACGCCCCTGCCACTCTACGCCCCTGCCACTCTACGCCCCTGCCCCTCTACGCCCATGCCCCTCTACGCCCCTGCCACTCTACGCCCCTGCCCCTCTACGCCCCTGCCACTCTACGCCCCTGCCCCTCTACGCCCCTGCCACTCTACACCCCTGCCACTCTACACCCCTGCCACTCTACACCCCTGCCCCTCTACACCCCTGCCCCTCTACACCCATGCCCCTCTACGCCCCTGCCACTCTACACCCCTGCCACTCTACGCCCCTGCCCCTCTACGCCCCTGCCACTCTACACCCCTGCCACTCTACACCCCTGCCACTCTACACCCCTGCCCCTCTACACCCCTGCCACTCTACACCCCTGCCCCTCTACACCCCTGCCACTCTACGCCCCTGCCCCTCTACGCCCCTGCCACTCTACGCCCCTGCCCCTCTACGCCCCTGCCACTCTACGCCCCTGCCACTCTACGCCCCTGCCCCTCTACGCCCCTGCCCCTCTACGCCCCTGCCACTCTACGCCCCTGCCACTCTACACCCCTGCCACTCTACACCCCTGCCCCTCTACGCCCCTGCCCCTCTACGCCCCTGCCACTCTACACCCCTGCCCCTCTACGCCCCTGCCACTCTACGCCCCTGCCCCTCTACGCCCCTGCCACTCTACGCCCCTGCCCCTCTACGCCCCTGCCACTCTACGCCCCTGCCACTCTACGCCCCTGCCCCTCTACGCCCCTGCCCCTCTACGCCCCTGCCCCTCTACGCCCCTGCCACTCTACGCCCCTGCCACTCTACACCCCTGCCACTCTACACCCCTGCCCCTCTACGCCCCTGCCAGTCAGTGGACAGACTCCTCAGTCTCTAGAGGCCATGGCTTCGACAATGATGATGTGGCTGGATTCTCTTTAAATGGACCTTGAACTGGGACACCAGAATAGCCAAACGAGCTGGAGAAGACTGCCCAGAACAGAGTGCGATGGAGAGGAGTCTTCGTTGGCCTATGCTCCCTAAGGTGCGATGGGCTTAAGTACTGTAAGTCAGCATTTTAGAAACAAAAGCAGTGGCTGACGATAACTGCTGGTAACTGACCACAACTGCTAGTAACGGTAACTGACCACAACTGCTAGTAACGGTAACTGACCTTTTTGAGGCGTCCGCTCTTGGTGCCGACAAAAGCCACGCAGTATCCGTTGTAGACGTAGGAGGTGACAGAGGTCATGCGGTCCCGTGTCTCTGTGTAGAGGGTGTGTCCCGTCACCAGCTGAGAGCCGCCAAGGGGCTGGTTGATGTCCAGACCACAGAACGAGTCATCGATGGGCACCGGCTGGAAGAGAGAGAGAGAGGTTAGAGATGGAAAAGAAAGCAAGGTTAGAGATAAAGAGAAGTTATAGATGGAGAGAGAGAAGCTATAGATGGAGAGAGAGAAGTTATCGATGGAGAGAGAGAGATTATAGATGGAGAGAGGTTATAAATGGAGAGAGGTCATAGATGGAGAAAGAGAAGTTATAGCTGGAAAGAGAGAGGTTATAGATGGAGAGAGAGAGGTTATAGATGGAGAAAGAGAGATTATAGATGGAGAAAGATAGATTATAAATGGAGAGAGGTTATAGATGGAGAGATAAGTTAAATATGGAGAGGTTATAGATGGAGAAAGAGAGAAGTTATAGATGGAGAAAGAGGTTATAGATGGAGAAAGAGAAGTTATAGATGGAGAAAGAGAAGTTATAGATGGAGAAAGAGAAGTTATAGATGGAGAAAGAGGTTATAGATGGAGAAAGAGAAGTTATAGATGGAGAAAGAGAAGTTATAGATGGAGAAAGAGAAGTTATAGATGGAGAAAGAGGTTATAGATGGAGAAAGAGAAGTTATAGATGGAGAAAGAGAAGTTATAGATGGAGAAAGAGAAGTTATAGATGGAGAAAGAGAAGTTATAGATGGAGAAAGATAAGTTATAGATGGAGAAAGAGAAGTTATAGATGGAGAAAGATAAGTTATAGATGGAGAAAGAGGTTATAGATGGAGAAAGAGAAGTTATAGATGGAGAAAGAGAAGTTTTAGATGGAGAAAGAGAAGTTATAGATGGAGAAAAATAAGTTATAGATGGAGAAAGATAAGTTATAGATGGAGAAAGAGAAGTTATAGATGGAGAAAGAGAAGTTATAGATGGAGAAAGGTTATAGATGGAGAAAGAGAGAAGTTATAGATGGAGAAAGAGAAGTTATAGATGGAGAAAGAGAAGTTATAGATAGAGAAAGAGAAGTTATAGATGGAGAAAGAGAGAAGTTATAGATGGAGAAAGAGAAGTTATAGATAGAGAAAGAGAATTTATAGATGGAGAAAGAGAAGTTATAGATAGAGAAAGAGAAGTTATAGATAGAGAAAGAGAAGTTATAGATAGAGAAAGAGAAGTTATAGATAGTGAAAGAGAAGTTATAGATAGAGAACGAGAAGTTATAGATAGAGAAAGAGAAGTTATAGATGGAGAAAGAGAGAAGTTATAGATGGAGAAAGAGAAGTTATAGATAGAGAAAGAGAGGTTATAGATGGAGAAAGAGAGGTTATAGATGGAGAAAGAGAGGTTATAGATGGAGAAAGAGAAGTTATAGATAGAGAAAGAGAAGTTATAGATAGAGAAAGAGAAGTTATAGATGGAGAAAGAGAGAAGTTATAGATGGAGAAAGAGAAGTTATAGATAGAGAAAGAGAGGTTATAGATGGAGAAAGAGAGGTTATAGATGGAGAGAGAGAGGTTATAGATGGAGAGAGAGAGGTTACAAATGGAGAGAGAGAGATTATAGATGAAGAGAGGTTATAGATGGAGAAAAGGAGTGATTATAGATGGAGAAAGAGAGAGGGTATAGACGGAGAAAGAGAGGTTATAGATGGAGAGAGAGGTTATAGATGGAGAGAGAAAGGTTATAGATGGAGAAAGAGAGAGAGCAGGAGTTGTGGGAAGAAAGAGGGAGAGAGACAGAACGAGACACAGTGGATCCTAGTGCATCATTCTCCCTGGCTGCCAGACGTACATTTTGCTGTCTTTCTGTTCCACTTGGTAGACATGTCTTTGCTGTGCTTGAACGAGCCCCACCTTGCACTCACCCTGCCTCATTACACAGGGATATGATCACATCAGGGCAGGAGGAGGAGAGTCTGCTTACTAAGTATGGCTTCTACCATACAGAGCTTCTCTACACTGCAGGAAAACATACACGGTTATTGATGTAATGGACAGTGAAACAACTAGAGAATCAGGCTGGAGGACTGCTCACTCAAAGAGAAAAATGACCTGCCAAAATGTCTGATAAAATCTCCTTCTCAACAGAAATCTAAACTATGCAGAATCACGACGGTGCCGTCAGACTCATTTAAACTGTCCTTCATTTGGTTGGGAATGGAGCTCCACATCAAATCACATCAGAGGAGGGAGGGGCTGGGCTGTGTCTATGGTGGTGACCAAGGCCACAGTGTGCGTGGCAGGGTTTCCACTAGTTACCACAGCTACAGTTGGAGGTCGGAAGTTCACATACACCTTAACCAAATACATTTAAACTCAGTTTTTCACCATTCCTGACATTTAGTCCGAGTAAGAAATCCCTGTTTTAGGTCAGTTAGGATCACCACTTTACTTTCAGAATGTGAAATGTCAGAATAATAATAGAGATATTGATTTATTTCAGCTTTTCGTTTCCAGTGGGTCAGAAGTATACATACACTCAATTAGTATTTGGTAGCATTGCCTTTAAAATGTTTAACATTTTGGCTAGGCTTCCACAAGCTTCTCACAATAAGTTGGGTGAATTTTGGCCCATTCCTCCCAACAGAGCAGGTGTAACTGAGTCAGGTTTGTAGGCTTCCTTGCTCACACATGCCTTTTCAGTTCTGCCCAGAAATGTTCTATAGGATTGAGGTCAGGGCTTTGTGATGGCCACTCCTATACCTTGACTTTGTTGTACATTTTGCCACAACTTTGGAAGTATGCTTACGGTCATTGTCCATTTAGAAGACCCATTTGCGAACAAGCTTTAACTTCCTGACTGATGTCTTGAGATGTTTCCCTACCTCATGATGCCATCTATTTTGTGAAGTACACCAGTTCCTCCTGCAGCAAAGCACCCCAACAACATGATGCTGCCACCCCCGTGCTTCATGGTTGGGATGGTGTTCTTCGGCTTGCAAGCGTCCCCCTTTTCCTCCGAACATAACGATGGTCATTATGGCCAAACATTTCTAGTTTTGTTTCATCAGACGAGAGGACATTTCTGGAAAAAGTACGATCTTTGTCCCCATGTGCAGTTGTAAATTGTAGTCTGGCTTTTTTATGGAGGTTTTGGAGCAGTGGCTTCTTCCTTGCTGAGTGGCCATTCGGTTTGCGTCGATATAGGACTTATTTTACTGTGGATATAGTACCTGTTACCTCCAGCATCTTCACAAGGTCCTTTGCTATTGCTCTGGGATTGAATTGCACTTTTCGCACCAAAGTACATTCATCTGTAAGAGACAGAATGTGTCTCCTTCCTGAGCGGTATGACGTCTGCGTGGCCCCATGGTGTTTATACTTGCGTACTATTGTTTGTACAGATGAGCGTGGTACCTTCAGGCGTTTGGAAATTGCTCCCAAGGAGGAACCAGACTTGTGGAGGTCTCCAATTTTTTTTCTGAGGTCTTGGCTGATTTATTTAGATTTTCCCATGATGTCAAGCAAAGAGGCACCGAGTTTGAAGGTAGGCCTTGAAATACGTCCACAGGTACACCTCCAATTGACTCAAATTATGTCAATTAGCCTATCAGAAGCTTCTAAAGCCATGACATCATTTTCTGTAATTTTCCAAGCTGTTTAAAGGCATAGTCAACTTAGTGTTTGTAAACTTCTGACCCACTGGAATTGTGACACAGTGAATTATAAGTGAAATAATCCGTCTGTAAACAATTGTTGAAAAAATGCCTTGTGTCATGCACAAAGTAGATGTCCTAACCGACTTGCCAAAACTAAAGTTTGTTAACAAGAAATGTGTGGAGTGGTTGAAAAACGAGTTTTAATGACTCCAACCTAAATGTATGTAAACTTCCGACTTCAACTGTATATCCTAAAAATGTATGAAAACAAAATGTGCTTTTTAAGTTAAGGCTAGGGTTAGGGTCAAGGTTAGGGTTATGGTTAAGGTTAGGGTTAAGGGTTAAGGCTAGGGTTAAGGCTAGGGTTAGGGTTAGGGTTAAGGTTAGGGTTAAGGCTAGGTTTAGGGTTTGGGCTATGGTTAAGGTTATGGCTAAGGGTTAAGGTTAGGGATAGGCTAGGGCTAAGGTTAGGGATAAGGCTAGGGTTAAGGTTAGGGATAAGGCTGGGGTTAAGGCTAAGGCTAGGGTTAAGGATAGGGTTAAGGTTTGGGTTAAGGCTAGGGTTAAGGCTTGGGTTAGGGTTAAGGGTTAAAGCTTGGGTTAAGGTTAGGGATAAGGCTAGGGTTAAGGTTAGGGATAAGGCTAGGGTTAAGGTTGGGGACAAGGCTAGGGTTAAGGCTATGGCTAAGGCAAGGGGTTCAGGCTAAGGCTAGGGTTAAGGATAGGGTTAATGCTAGGGCTAAGGGTTAAGGCTAAGGCTAGGGTTAAGGCTAGGGTTAAGGCTTGGGTTAGGGTTAAGGCTTGGGTTAAAGCTTGGGTTAAGGTTAGGGATAAGGCTAGGGTTAAGGTTAGGGATAAGGCTAGGGTTAAGGTTAAGGACAAGGCTAGGGTTAAGGCTATGGCTAAGGCAAGGGGTTAAGGCTAAGGCTAGGGTTAAGGATAGGGTTAAGGTTTGGGTTAAGGCTTAGGGTTAAGACTAGGGTTAGGGTTAAGGCTTGGGTTAAAGCTTGGGTTAAGGTTAGGGTTAAGAGATAGGGTTAAGGGTTAGGGTTAAGGGCTAAGGGTTAAGGCTAAGGCTAGGGTTAAGACTAGGGTTAAGGCTAGGGTTAGGGTTAAGGCTTGGGTTAAAGCTTGGGTTAAGGTTAGGTTTAAGAGTTAGGGTTAAGGGTCGAGTTAAGGCTAGGGTTAAGTCTAAGGTTAGGGTTAAGGTTAGGGCTAAGGCTTGGGTTAAGGTTAGGGTTAATAGTTAGGGTTAAGGGTTGGGTTAAGGCTAGGGTTAAGTCTAAGGTTAGGGTTAAGGTTAGGGCTAAGGCTTGGGTTAAGGTTAGGGCTAAGGCTTGGGTTAAGGTTAGGGTTAAGTCTAAGGTTAGGGTTAAGGTTAGGGCTAAGGCTTGGGTTAAGGTTAGGGTTAAGAGTTAGGGTTAAGGGTCGGGTTAAGGTTAGGGTTAAGTCTAAGGTTAGGGTTAAGGTTAGGGTTAAGTCTAAGGCTTGGGTTAAGGTCAGGGTTAAGTCTAAGGTTAGGGTTAAGTCTAAGGTTAGGGTTAAGTCTAAGGCTTGGGTTAAGGTTAGGGTTAAGTCTAAGGCTTGGGTTAAGGTTAGGGTTAAGTCTAAGGCTTGGGTTAAGGTTAGGGTTAAGTCTAAGGTTAGGGTTAAGTCTAAGGTTAGGGTTAAGTCTAACGCTTGGGTTAAGGTTAGGGTTAAGTCTAAGGTTAGGGTTAAGTCTAAGGTTAGGGTTAAGTCTAAGGCTTGGGTTAAGGTTAGGGTTAAGTCTAAGGCTTGGGTTAAGGTTAGGGTTAAGTCTAAGGGTTGGGTTAAGGTTAGGGTTAAGTCTAAGGCTTGGGTTAAGGTTAGGGTTAAGTCTAAGGGTTGGGTTAAGGTTAGGGTTAAGTCTAAGGCTTGGGTTAAGGTTAGGGTTAAGTCTAAGGCTTGGGTTAAGGTTAGGGTTAAGTCTAAGGCTTGGGTTAAGGTTAGGGTTAAGTCTAAGGCTTGGGTTAAGGTTAGGGTTAAGTCTAAGGTTAGGGTTAAGGTTAGGGTTAAGTCTAAGGCTTGGGTTAAGGTTAGGGTTAAGTCTAAGGGTTTGGTGTAACCCTATCTCCCTCGCGATGCTACACAACAGCACACCACGCTACACTCGTAAAGCCTCGTAAAGTGTAAAGCCATGAGCGGAGTGAAAAGAGATAATGCTGTCGGGCATAAAAGCTTCAGCCTCGTAGACTCGCACCCTCAGCCACCATATCCTTGTGGAACAAACATCATCTCCCTTTCTTCACAGCTCTCAAAAGAGCATGGATGGAGAGAGTGGGCCCACTCCACGGTCATATGAAAGCTAAGCAGGAAACAGGCAGCTAAATGCCGGTGTTTAGCAGTATTTATGTCTGTTACTCGGTGAAGGTATAACATGTCTAAAATGATTTGAGCTGGTTTATGTTTCAGCGTGCAGAGGCCCTATCTGGGGATCTGTGAGAGAAGCAGTCTGAATCAGATGAGAGATCTATAGTTGGAGCTATAAAAGAGCCTGAGAAACAGACCTCAGACACTATAACTTATCAATAAAATTACTCCCTCAGACTCCAACCAATGTCATGTGCATCGGTTCCTGTAGTCTAGACTCTGCGTACGGGATTCAGAGCATTTGGTTCTGATTCTAAATTGTTTAGATGATGTATGCTTAGTAGGCTTGGCTGGAAACCTAAATCCCTTTGCATCTTATGTGGTCGTGTTTTCCAAAAGCACTTTCCTATGGGTTTTGAGGGTTTCTTGTTTATGGTTTCTACTACCAATAAATGTTGGAGATGGAGATCTGGAGTCAGTAGATTTCACTGTGGGATGTATCTAATGCTAACAACATGGATTATCATTGTCAGAGTCCATAAATGCAATACACCAATGACTGGTGGCATTTTAATCCATATTGAACCAATCACAGCAGGTAAAATGGACAGGGGGGGGGGGTATATCCATTCAGAATTGTTCAGGCTTGTCAACTTTTATGGTGATATTAAAAAATACAAGATAATGTCTCAAATTCAAACCATTTTGATGACAATTTTGATGGCAAAGTGAAGGCTACATAGACTCCCTATAATTGACATAATTGACACTTCCTAAAGCAGAATCGGAAATGTTGATACTGAGGTGAACTGAGGTGAAGTGTCTGATTAGCCATTCACACGGTCCCCCTCGACCCCCTGACCTCTCATTCCCATGACAATGCTATGGGTAGCCATCGCTAGGTAACAGGGATGTGGACACGGGTTCAGTTCCCTCTCAGGAGACCTACAGAGGGCTCAATCAATAGTGGCTCCTCTTTAAACACAAATGCTCTGGAGCAGGTTTTCCCAAACCTCGGTCTTGGGGCCCCCCCTGGGTGCACATTTAGTTTTTTGCCCTAGCACTACACAGCTGATTCAAATAGTCAAAGCTGGATGAGTTGGTTATTTGAATCAGCTATGTAGTGCTAGGGCAAAAAACTAAACGTGCACCCAGGGGGGGGGGGGGGGACTTCCTGCTCTGGGGGAGGGTTGAGTTACTAGTAATTAGCAGAAAGACCCATCAGAGTGTGGGTCCTCTACATACACAGGAAGGCAGTCATCAGGGTTTGGAGTGACTGTGTGCCTCCTGACAGTACAGACCAAGTCTAACCTCCATGTAATGGATTTTCAATACACTTTAGCTATGTTTACAGGGGTATATTTTGTGATACAGAACTAGTTCATTTAGAAGATTGCTTTTTCTTCTTTAGAAAAGCAGCTGGTCACAACCTCTGCCTCGAATACAAAAGCATTTACTCTCCTTGAGGGAGATTGAAAGATAACACAGTCAAGGTTAGCATTCCAGAGGACATGTCCCGCTGTTGGGGTGTAATGTGGACGGGCTTTCAGAGTTCTTCATCTGTGGACGTCTATGTGCATAATCCATTAAACACTTTGGATTTATTGACCAGTCCTCAACAGACAGCAGGAAAGAGTCTCTACGTTCCTACATTTCCTTATCTGCTGGGCTAGCTGCTAGACATGTGTTTCCTTGGCTAGTAGAGAATAGAGAAGGGAGGGTACTATGGAATGTGGCTGGGAGTACTTGAGGAACATTCTAATGAGGGCTGAAGAAGAATGGAGAGAATGGTGTAGGGGGCCTGGGTAGTGATGATGGTCCCACTGGGGGCTGATGGGGGATTCTCCTGGGGACTAAAAGAGAGGCCATACATCTGAACTTACTTCCATGGTTAAAGAGAATCCCTCCATACCACCTCTCTTTCTCCCTCTCGCTCTTTCCATCTTTCCCACTCTCTCTCTCTCTCTCCCTCTCAATTGGGGGGGGGGGCTTTATTGGCATTCGAAACATATGTTAACATTGCCAAAGCAAATTAAATGAATTAAAAAAGTGAAATAAACTAAAATGAACATTAAACATTACACTCACACAAGTTCCTAAAGAATAAAGACATTTCAAATGTCATATTATATCTATATACAGTGTTGTAATGACGTGCAAATAATTACAGTACAAAAGGGAAAATAAATAAGCATAAATATGGGTTGTATTTACAATGGTGTGTGTTCTTCACTGGTTGCCCTTTTCTTGTAGCAACAGGTCACAAATCTTGCAGCTGTGATGCACACAGTCGTATTTCACCCAGTAGATATGGGAGTTTATCAAAATTTGATTTAAAAAAATGTTTTTGAATTCTTTGTGCAATCTGACAGAAAAATTGAGAAATATGGCTTTGTTATGGAAGGTTTGGGAATCGCTTCCTTTTAGGTGGTTGTAGAATTTAACGGCTCTTTTCTGGATTTTGATAATTAGCAGGTATCGGCCTAATTCTGCTCTGCACGCATTATTTGGTGTTTTACGTTGTACACAGAGTGTTTGTCCCATTTAGTGAATTCTTGGTTGGTGAGCAGACCCCAGACCTCACAACCATAAAGGGTTTTCTCTCTCTCTCTGTCTCTCTCTGTTGCTAATGAAACCAAACAGCGCAGGCCCCAGATAACGTCTCCCTCCGCCTGACAATCACCTCTGACATTGCACTAATGGGGAATTTAGTGATGTTAATATAAGCAGTCAATAGAGTGGCCCGGGGGACTAGCACAAAGGCAACCACACACTTCTGATCTCGCCGTGTATATCATCAATACGTAAAAAATATATAATCCTATTCATACCCTGAACCCCCCCCGGCCCCACATACACTATATACAGGCACCAACACACAGACGTACATAGACAGAAAGACGACACACACACAGACACACACACAATTTAAAAAAAAACTTGCACTTGAAGGCAATGCCACCCTATAGCCCATTGCACACTCATATGCCTTACATGTCGTAGAGACTATGCACTTCATTCCCCTTTTAATTCATATTAGCAAAAAGAACAAAGCCATAAAGGAGCAGCCAGGAGAGATGCCTCATGGGACTGAATTAAAATAAAGAAAGCTAAGAAGATGCTACAGCAGATATATGTCCTGGTGTTACAGAACGCTTATGGTTTCAGAGAGGGGGGTGTGGGATCTAGCTGCTGGTAACACTACCATGAGCTGAGCTCACCTGCCCTCTTTCTTTCTCTCGCTCTCATTTGTTCCCCCCCCTCCCTCCCCCATCTACGAGGGCAGAGTGTTTATTTGGATTGCGCTAGAGGAGAATATTATCTAGAGGAGAATATTATCACTTTGATGGTTGCCAAGGAAAATAAATCCCCACCTTAATTTGTGAACATTTTCTCTGTCATTCAGAGTCTTAAATGTTCATGTTCTGCTCCCCCCTATTGGAGCTGCAAAACAATTAGGCCTAATTACATGTAGTGTGAGAATGATTTGATAACAGAAAGTGTTGTACCCCTGCAAAGTACAGATGTAGAATCTTAATTTCAGACAGTTTGCTACAGCAGGAAAATAATCTTGCAGCAACAGGAAATGTGAATTATTATGTGGATTATAATAAAATTACATTTTTGTAGGGGTTGATACATTTTTGTAGGGGTTGATACATTTTTGTAGGGGTTGATACATTTTTGTAGGGGTTGATACATTTTTGTAGGGGTTGATACATTTTTGTAGGGGTTGATACATTTTTGTAGGGGTTGATACATTTTTGTAGGGGTTGATACATTTTTGTAGGGGTTGATACATTTTTGTAGGGGTTGATACATTTTTGTAGGGGTTGATACATTTTTGTAGGGGTTGATACATTTTTCGAAAGGGAAAAGCAAGTCTGAAATGTCAAACATTTGTGGAAATTACAAACTTCAGAAGCCTTTTTAAACCTCAAATACACTAAGTTGTAAATGTCGTGCATTGCAGCCAAAGTATCGTGCAAACTAAGATCCTACATCTGTAGAGCAGTCAAAGGTAGTTATCTTGATTGCTGTGTGTTACTATTATGAGTGTGTGCATTCACCATAGTTCCTCTCAGTCTCAGACTCAACCCTGTGGTTTCTAGGGTCATTGATGAGCTGTGGTTGCTGCCCTGTTGATTAATGTCTAGAGGAAACATTAGAGCTGACATTCCACTCCTTGTACTCCGTGTCATATGCCAAACATGGAGTGGGAAGGAGTGGAATGTCAGCACAAACAGACTGTTACCCAGGTTATTAGAGCTGAGCTGAGAGCATTCCTCTGGCTTTATACATCCAACTGAGGCTGATGTGAACTCTCTGTGGAAGAGAGCTGCCTGCTTCACATAACCTTTTTGTTAGTGAAAACAGGGGTGTGGATGGACAACAAAACGGAATAATGATGTCAGGTTTGTGTAAGATGAGTCTAGCTTTTGAACATTTGTTGAGAATGTAAAAGGTTGCACTGTCATTGTTCTCTGTAGAAATGGTAACTATAGACCATGACACTAGTGAGCCATAATGGACATTGGGGTATGATTACAGAGAGAGAACTGTGAAGTATGCACAGTATGTTCCTCTGTAGTTCTGGAACCTTTGTCTGGGCCTTTTATTCTGTCAAGGCCAGTGTGTGTATGTGTGTGTGCGTGTGTGTGTGTTTGTGTGTCCTCTGTAACTCACCGCTTTAGTGCACTGCACGTCTTTTCCCAGCAGCCAGTTGAGCTCCAGGTTGCCCTCACCCTGGTAGCAGGACTGCAGGCGCTCCTTGATACGGGCGTTCATGTCCTTGATGGTGAACACGCAGAGCGCCGAGTCATCTGGTGGCCGGTGGTACTGCTTCTGGCCCTTGGAGAATACGGTGAAGAGCACGTCGTCCGTGGCGCTGATGTTGAGCGAGGCGGCCAGCACACGGCCCGGCTTGGCCAGGTAGGCGGCCTGCAGGAGACGATACTCCACACCGTTCCTCACGCAGCCCACGGGTAAGGAGACGTACGAGTGGAACTTGTGGTCGTCCTTGCAGAGGCGGACGATGCGCGAGGTGTAGAAGAGGTCGTTGGAGGATCCCCCTGATGACATGCTGTTCTCCGGCGTCTCGGGCTGAACGGTCAGGAAGTAGACGAAGGAGCCACTGGCGAAGCCATACACGTAGTAGATGTCGAAGTGGGACACCAGCGCCAGCGTGTCTGACGGGATCTTTATCAGAGACGAGACAAAGTCTGTGTGAAGCTCGTAGTCTAGCATGGCCGAGGACTCTGGGTCGCGGGGGAGCTGACGACTGGAGATGGTGGGGAAGTAGTCCTGTTTACCATCTACGGCCGTCCCGATGAAGAGAGTCCCATCCTGGCCCTTGGAGGAGGGCACGATGACCCCGTACATAGTTCCTGTCTGGTTGACGCTGGAGAGGTAGTGCTCTTTCTTATGGGACGGCTCCACTAGGATGAAGAGATCATCCAGACGCAGGAGCTTGCAGACTCCCTGGTAGAGACTACCGCAGGCCAGCAGACGATTCTGACTGTAGTCTATGAGAAGCAGTTTGTTGACGTTGTTAGTGGAGGTCAGGGGTTCAGAGCAGGGCTGGACGATGAGGGGCGGGTAGCATGCCTTGTTGTCGTCCTCAGGGCCTGTGTCGTGGGACACCATGAGGGTCAGGTTACCAGAGAGCTTGTAGACGCGGTTGACCGCTCCGATGTAGAGCGCCCCCGTTGTCTGGTGGACCGTCAGGTGGTTGAAGGCCCACTCCCGGCGCTCCGGGTGGAAGCTGGTGAAGGTGATCTGGCCTTGGCACACGGTGACAGCGACAGCTAACAGCCACAGGCCCAGCATGGCCAGCACAGCGCCCCCTCTAGGGCCCGCTGGGGAAGTCCTGCTGCTGCGTCGTGTTACCCGCCGCGACCGCCGGCCCTCCATAACTCTAGGGACGCTTGCAGCAAGGCAACAGCAGAGTAAACAGGAGGAGGAATGTGAGGGAAGGAAGCTAGGCTACCTTCCACTTTGTCTTCTCAAAGGTTCGCGCTTGTATCTTTACCAGGGTCTTCACATGTTTCTGAAAGAAAGACAGAAAGAGAGAGGGGGTGAATAAACGAGAGTTAGCACATTGTGACTCACACTCAGTCAAAGGGGAGGCAGATAAAAGCTAATGGAAAAGTCTGTTTATCCAGTAACTGCTGCTTGAGAAGGGGAGGAGTTCACCCTCACCAAGGCGACAATGAGTTAGGGAACAGTGGAATGGAAGCTGACAGAAGACAATGGCAGGAAAAACCTTTATCGCCACATTCCAGAGGAGTTGCTGGATGGGATAGGTCTAATAGGACAGGTTACGGGTAACGGAAATTAGAATGACCTGAGTCATAGTTATGCTGCCTGCCTCAGAGGGGCCTTAGAGACACTGGGTTTCTAAGAACAACACAAACCAATGGACTGCCCTGGGTGCCACATTTCACAGATCTCCCCTCCCCATGCGCTGCTATGAGAAGCACCCTTCAGGCTAGTGGTCTATAATCAATAGAGCCACTTATTTAATTCTACAACGACTAATTCTAGATGCCATGGGTAAAACAAATATTTAAAAGTAAGAGGCTATTTAAACAGACATTTAAACAGAGATATTACGGTCCAAAATATACCAGCTAGAGAAAGACTTACAAGGGTAAAGCACAGCTAAAAACCAAAGTAATGATTAATAAATATGTTGGGGCTCATATTATTTGTCCTTAGGAGGCATTAGCATTGCCATGTCATTTCAGTTACACCCCTCTAACCCCCTCCGGTCGGCTGGCACCCTTCCCTATCCGTGCTCCTTATTTTTCCAGTCTAAATGTGAAAACATCCATTAAGGAAAGTCTGCTATTTATGTAACGATGCTTTGCAATCTGGCCCCTCCTTCATGTTATACATCAAGAGAGAGAGACAGAGCGAGAGAGAGAATGTCTATATTCTTTTAAAACTTTTATGAGTGCAATGTTTAGAGTTAATTTCTAATGGTTTATTTCCCTTCCCTTTTGTTTATTGTCTATTCGACTTGCTTTGGACATGTAAACACATTTCCCATGCCAATAAAGCCCTCTAAATTTAAATTGAAAATGTTTATTTAGAGAGACTCACAGAGGGGAGAGAGAGAAAGTCCCTCTTCACAGTTTTTCCCTAGGAGTTAATTATCTGGTCCATGGTAGAGGGGAGTTCTGGATCTTATTACTGGAACAAAGTGAGAACCAATTGTGAGCCAGAACCACTGCTTGCACCCCTCCTTCCCTACCTTCATCCCTCTCTGCTCTTCAAGGGTTCTGTCTCATTTTGTGGGCAGTGAGCACATAGCCTGTCTTCTCTTGAGAGCCAGGTCTGACTACAGCAGCCTTTCTCAATAGCAAGGCTATGCTCACTGAGTCTGTGCATAGTCAAAGCTTTCCTTAGGTTTGGGTCAGTCATAGTGGTCAGGTATTCTGCCACTGTGTACTCTCTGTTTAGGGTCAGTCATAGTGGTCAGGTATTCTGCCACTGTGTACTCTCTGTTTAGGGTCAGTCATAGTGGTCAGGTATTCTGCCACTGTGTACTCTCTGTTTAGGGTCAGTCACAGTGGTCAGGTATTCTGCCACTGTGTACTCTCTGTTTAGGGTCAGTCACAGTGGTCAGGTATTCTGCCACTGTGTACTCTCTGTTTAGGGTCAGTCACAGTGGTCAGGTATTCTGCCACTGTGTACTCTCTGTTTAGGGTCAGTCATAGTGGTCAGGTATTCTGCCACTGTGTACTCTCTGTTTAGGACCAAATAGCATTCTAGTTGGCTCTGTTTTTTTCAGTAATTATCTTTTTGTTTTCTCATGATTTGGTGGGTCTAATTGTGCGGCTGTCCTGGGGCTCTGTAGGGTGTGTTTGTGTTTGCGAACAGAGCCCCAGGACCAGCTTGCTTAGGGGACTCTTCTCCAGGTTCATCTCTCTGTAGGCAATGGCTTTGTTATGGAAGGGTTGAGAATCACTTCCTTTTAGGTGGTTGTAGAATTGAACGTCTCTTTTCTGGATTTTGATAATTAGCGGGTATCTGCCTAATCCTGCTCTGCATGCATTATTTGGTGTTCTACGTTGTACACAGAGGATAATTTTGCAGAATTATGCATGCAGAGTCTCAATTTGGTGTTTGTCCCATTTTGTGAATTATTGGTTGCTGAGTGGACCCCAGACCTCACAACCATAAAGGGCATTGGGTTCTATAACTGATTCAAGTATTTTTAGCCAGATCCTAATTGGTATGTTGAATTTTATGTTCCTTTTGATGGCATAGAATGCCCTTCTTGCCATGTCTCTCAGATCGTTCACAGCTTGTGGAAGTTACCTGTGGTGCTGATGTTTAGGGCAACGGTGTCCAGATGGAATTTGTGTTTGTGGTCCTGGCAACTGGACCTTTTTTGGAACACCATTATAGGTTTGGCAGAATCTGTGCAGAATATCTAGGTGCTGCTGTAGGCCCTCCTTGGTTGGTGACAGACCAAGGAGGGTCTCTCTCTCTATCCCCCTCTCTGCCTTTCTCTACCCCTTCCCTGTCCCTCTCTCTCTCTCTCCCTACCTTGCTCAGTCCCTACCTCCTCTCTGCTCTTTAAAATTATAATTGAGCTTTTTACAATCAAAGATATATATTTTTATGTAAATGTCATGTTTTAGAAGGGTCCAGACACTTTTTTTGCAATGTCCATGTCCTTAGATGTTGTACACATGAAATTGTGTAATTCCAAAGTTCATCTACAAATCAGGCTGCTTCGTGTATCTCACGGTTCCATTCTCTGTGTAGACTGCTGCTAGAATGGACAGGAAGGTATCACTCGAGCCGCAACAACATTTAATATAACTTTGAGAGCTTTTTAGTTTTAAAAAGGACATATTTGGGTTTTTATGGAGCCGTTGTTCATGTTTTTCAGAGCCCCAGTACTGCACAACAGGGATGCCGAAGTGAATCGCTGGTTGGGTCAAGTTTCTCAAAAAAAGAAAAATCACAAAGAAAAGTATCTGGACCCTTCCACAACATGCCATTTACATCAACAATTTAAACTTGGTTGTAAAAAAGCTAAATTCTCCTTTAAGGCCTCTGACTGTTTTACCAGGATCAGAATCTATTAATTATTATTCTTCCACAATGTTACTCCTGTTTTAATCCTTTATTCTCCCGCTGACACCATCACGTCCTGCAGGGATTCATTATTGGCCCCAGAACATTCATTCCTAAATGAATCAGGACACCATTAGACATGCACAGCTCACACTCCTCTCCCTCTCTTTAATACCACAACCAGCACACTGCTGTGTGCTTTCACCTCTTTTATCAGTATTATTCCATCAGAACCGAACAACACCATGCAGTGAGGGACTAACAAGTGGAAACAATGGCAGCAGCAGCAGCAGCAGCAGCAGAAGTGAAAATAGCAGTAGTAGCAGCATAAGTAGCAGAGGCAGAAGAAGTAGCAGTAGCAGCAGAGGTAGAACCAGTAGCAGCAGTAGCAGCAGCAGTAGCTGAAGTAGAAGAAGTAGCAGTAGCAGCATAAGTAGCAGCAGTAGCAGCAGCAGTAGCTGAAGTAGAAGAAGTAGCAGTAGCAGCAGCAGCAGCAGCAGAAGCGAAAATAGCAGTACTAGCAGCATAAGTAGCAGAGGCAGAAGAAGTAGCAGTAGCAGCAGCAGTAGCAGAGGCAGAAGAAGTAGCAGCAGAGGTAGAACCAGTAGCAGCAGCAGTAGCTGAAGTAGAAGAAGTAGCAGTAGCAGCATAAGTAGCAGCAGCAGCAGTAGCTGAAGTAGAAGAAGTAGAAGTAGCAGCATAAGTAGAAGCAGTAGCAGAAGTAGAAGCAGCAGTAGCTGAAGTAGAAGAAGTAGCAGTAGCAGCATAAGTAGCAACAGTAGCAGCAGCAGTAGCTGAAGTAGCAGCAGTAGCAACATTATCAGCAGTAGCAGAAGTAGCAGAAGTAGCAGCAGTAGGAAAAGTAGCAGCAGCAGTAGCAGCAGCAGTAGCAGCAGCAGAAGAAGCAGCAGTAGCAGAAGTAGCAGCAGTAGCAGCAGCAGTAGCAGAAGTAGAAGAAGTAGCAGTAGCAGCATAAGTAGAAGCAGTAGCAGCAGTAGCAGCAGCAGTAGCTGAAGTAGAAGAAGTAGCAGTAGCAGCATAAGTAGCAGCAGTAGCAGCAGCAGTAGCTGAAGTAGCAGCAGTAGCAGCAGTAGGAAAAGTAGCAGCAGCAGAAGCAGAAGTAGCAGCAGTAGCAGAAGTAGCAGCAGTAGCAGCAGCAGTAGCAGTAGCAGCAGCAGTAGCAGAAGTAGCAGCAGCAGAAGTAGCAGCAGTAGCAGAAGTAGCAGCAGCAGTAGCAGCAGCAGTAGCAGAAGTAGCAGCAGCAGTAGCAGCAGTAGTAGCAGAAGTAGCAGCATCAGTAGCAGTAGCAGTAGCAGAAGTAGCAGCAGTAGCAGTAGTAGTTGCAGCAGTAGCTGAAGTAGAAGAAGTAGCAGTAGCAGCATAAGTAGCAGCAGGAGAAGCAGCAGTAGCTGAAGTAGCAGCAGTAGCAACATTATCAGCAGTAGCAGAAGTAGCAGAAGTAGCAGCAGTAGGAAAAGTAGCAGCAGCAGTAGCAGAAGTAACAGCAGTAGCAGAAGTAGAAGAAGTAGCAGTAGCAGCATAAGTAGAAGCAGTAGCAGCAGTAGCTGAAGTAGAAGCATCAGTAGCAGTAGCAGAAGTAGCAGCAGTAGCAGTAGTAGTTGCAGCAGTAGCTGAAGTAGAAGAAGTAGCAGTAGCAGCATAAGTAGCAGCAGGAGAAGCAGCAGTAGCTGAAGTAGCAGCAGTAGCAACATTATCAGCAGTAGCAGAAGTAGCAGAAGTAGCAGCAGTAGGAAAAGTAGCAGCAGCAGTAGCAGAAGTAACAGCATTAGCAGAAGTAGAAGAAGTAGCAGTAGCAGCATAAGTAGAAGCAGTAGCAGCAGTAGCAGCAGCAGTAGCTGAAGTAGAAGCAGTAGCAGCAGTAGGAGCTGTAGAAGTACCAGTAGCAGCAGTAGCAGCTGTAGAAGTAGCAGTAGCAGCAGTAGCAGTAGCAGAAGTAGCAGCAGTAGCAGCTGTAGAAGTAGCAGTAGCAGCAGTAGTAGAAGTAGCAGTAGCAGCAGTAGAAGGTGTAAAAGTAGCAGTAGCAGTAGTAGACGTAGCAGCTGTAGAAGTAGCAGTAGCAGCAGTAGCAGTAGTAGAAGTAGCAGTAGCAGCAGTAGCAGAAGTAGCAGCAGTAGCAGCTGTAGCAGTAGCAGTAGCAGCAGTAGCTGTAGTAGAAGTAGCAGTAGCAGCAGTAGCAGCAGTAGCAGCTGTAGAAGTACCAGTAGCAGCAGTAGCAGCTGTAGAAGTAGCAGTAGTAGCAGTAGCAGAAGTAGCAGCAGTAGCAGCTGTAGAAGTAGCAGTAGCAGCAGTAGTAGAAGTAGCAGTAGCAGCAGTAGAAGGTGTAGAAGTAGCAGTAGCAGTAGTAGAAGTAGCAGCTGTAGAAGTAGCAGTAGCAGCAGTAGCAGCTGTAGAAGTAGCAGTAGCAGCAGTAGTAGAAGTAGCAGTAGCAGCAGTAGAAGGTGTAGAAGTAGCAGTAGCAGCAGCTGTAGAAGTAGCAGTAGCAGCAGTAGCAGGTGTAGAAGTAGCAGCAGTAGAAGTAGCAGCTGTAGAAGTAGCAGCAGTAGAAGTAGCAGGTGTAGAAGTAGGCTCGCAAAATCAAGGATGATCAGACGTTGCGCTACTACAAGAGTAATTAGTGTGAAGCTGAATGGAGTAGCTGTGGACCGTGTGTGGGTCGGTGGGGACGCTAGGGGGGTAAAACATGTCAAACACAAGCCTACATCGTTCGTTACGCTACACATTTGCATTTGTCAGCAGGAAGAGAGGAGAGGACATCAGAGAGAATCAAGCCATGGGTGAGAGAGAGATGTGGCTGGAATAATCAGCTGCTTCTTTGAATTTATAATTTGCATATGTCTGAATTGGTGTTCCGGGTGTGTCTGATATACAGTACAGTGGAGATTTACAGTCCCTCTCCACTATGTCTGGTCATTTTACACACACCCCTCCCCCAAGCCCATGGCTGTCAGAACCTGTTCATTGTCATCCTGTGTCGCACCCCCCCCCCCCCCCCCGCCTCCATCTGTGATCAACTGATAAGCTACTCAGCCAATCCAGACTTTAATATACACTCCCGGGGAGAGTATTGATCCCTCAGCCCATAAACAGTGAGTTCCTAGGGGCCACTGGGGCCTGGAAGCCTGTTAGCTATTAGGGAGACTGGCGTGTGCTAGTGTGGGCTGGGCTGAAGGAGGTGCGTGGGCTGCTCTGAGGTGTCCCAGGAGCACTATACTATATGAGCATGGCCATAAAATAGTGGGCCTAGGCTATAAGCCAGGGACAGGAACCCCTCATACCATTTCTCCTACCTTCCTTCCTGCACCATGCCTGCACCAGCCATGCTGCTTCCTTTGTTTGAGTGTGTGCATCGTCCTATGGAGGTGCCGAGCAGAGCAGAGAGAAAGTTCAGAGTTCAGAGTAGAGGGTAGAGCAGGGTAGAGTAGAGCAGAGTAGAGCAGAGAGAGCAGAGTAGAGTAGAGCAGGGTAGAGTGGAGCAGAGAGAGCAGAGTAGAGTAGAACAGAGAAGAGTAGAGCAGAGAGAGCAGAATAGAACAGAGAAGAGTCGAGAGCAGAGTAGAGCAGAGTAGAGCAGAACATAGTAGAACAGAGCAGAGTAGAGAGCAGAGTAACGCAGAGCAGAGTAGAGCCGAGCAAAACAGAGTAGAGTAGAGCAGAGTAGAATCAGCAGATCAGAGTAGAGTAGAGCAAAGCAGAGCAGAGTAGAGCAGAGTAGAACATAGCAGAGTAGAGCAAGGTAGAGTAGAACAGAGCAAAGTAGAACAGAGCAGAACAGAGCAGAGTAGAACAGAGCAGATCAGACTAGAGAGTAGAGCAAAGCAGAGTAGACAGTAGAGGAGAGTAGAACAGAGCATAGTAGAACAAAGCATAGTAGAGCAGAGCTGAGCAGAGTAGAACAGAGCAGATTAGAACAGAGTAGAGTAAAGCAGAATAGAACCGAGCAGATCAGAGTAGAGCATAGTAGAACAAAGCAGAGTAGAACAAAGCAGAGTAGAACAGAGTAGAGCAGAGTAGAACAGAGTAAAGTAGAACAGAGCAGGGCCGAGGAAAACAGAGTAGAGCAGAGCAGAATAGAACCAAGCAGATCACAGTAGAGAGTAGAGCAAAGCAGAGTAGAGTAGAGCAGAGCAAAACAGAGTAGAGTAGAGCAGAGTAGAAACGAGCAGATCAGAGTAGAGTAGAGCAAAGCAGAGCAGAGTAGAGCAGAGTAGAACAGAGCAGAACAGAGCAGAGTAGACCAGAGTAGAACAGAGCAGATCAGACTAGAGAGTAGAGCAAAGCAGAGTAGAGAGTAGAGGAGAGTAGAACAGAGCATAGTAGAACAAAGCATAGTAGAGTAGAACATAGTAGAGTAGAGTCGAACAGAGCTGAGCAGAGTAGAACAGAGCAGATTAGAACAGAGTAGAGTAAGCAGAATAGAGTAGAACAGAGCATAGTAGAACAAAGCAGAGTAGAACAGAGTAGAGTAGAACAGAGCAGAGCCGAGGAAAATAGAGTAGAGCAGAGCAGAATAGAACCAAGCAGATCACAGTAGAGAGTAGAGCAAAGCAGAGTAGAGTAGAGCAGAGTAGAACAGAGCATAGTAGAACAAAGCAGAACAGAGCAGAGTATAACAGAGTAGAGTAGAGCAGATCAGACTAGAGAGTAGAGCAAAGCAGAGTAGAGAGTAGAGGAGAGTAGAACAGAGCATAGTAGAACAAAGCATAGTAGAGTAGAACATAGTAGAGTAGAGTCGAACAGAGCTGAGCAGAGTAGAACAGAGCAGATTAGAACAGAGTAGAGTAAGCAGAATAGAGTAGAACAGAGCATAGTAGAACAAAGCAGAGTAGAACAGAGTAGAGTAGAACAGAGCAGAGCCGAGGAAAATAGAGTAGAGCAGAGCAGAATAGAACCAAGCAGATCACAGTAGAGAGTAGAGCAAAGCAGAGTAGAGTAGAGCAGAGTAGAACAGAGCATAGTAGAACAAAGCAGAACCGAGCAGAGTATAACAGAGTAGAGTAGAGCAGATTAGAACATAGCAGAGTAGAGCAGAGCAGAGTAGAACAGAGCAGAGTATAGAACAGAGATGAACAGATCAGAGTAGAATAGAGCAGAGTAGAGCAGAACAGAGCAGAGTAGACCAGGATAGAACAGAGCAGAACAAAGTAGAGCAGAGCATAGTAGAACAAAGCAAATTAGAGTAGAACAGAGCAGAGTAGAATAGAGCAGAGCAGAGTAGAATAGATCAGAGTAGAACAGAGTAGGGTAGAGCAGATGTGAATGCCAAATGTAAATGTGTTCCTTACAGTGCACTACTTTTGACTGTCAAATGCAGTACGCTATAGAGGGAATAAAGTGCCATTTGTGATGCAGCCCAGAGTATAAATCCCTCTGGAGGTGTAATCAGGTTCCTGCAGCAGGTCTTTCCTCCTCAAGCCCCATACCCTGTTGGCCTTTAGGGCTTTAGAACACAGGCAGGCAGCACCCGCACGCCCACCTCCTTTAACACCCCTCCATCTCCCTAACCCCCTCCACCTCCCCTGTGGTATATACACTACTGTTCAAACGTTTGGTGTCACTTAGAAATGTCCTTGTTTTCGAAAGAAAAACAATTTTTTCAAATTCATCATCAAATTGATCAGAAAAACAGTAGACAATGTTAACGTTGTAAATGACTATTGTTGCTGGAAACGGCTGATTGTTTTGTGGGTACTATTATAATGAAGCTGCCAGTTGAGGAGCTGCCAGTTTCCAGCTACAATAGTCATTTACAACATTAACAATGTCTACACTGTATTTCTGATCAATTTGATGCTATTTGAATGGACAAAATAATTTTATATTCTTTCGAAAACAAGAACATTTTTAAGTGACCCCAAACTTTTGAACGGTATTGTATATATTTATAAACTGGGTGGTTTGAGCCATGAAATCTGATTGGCTGAAAGCCATGGTTTATTAGACCGTATACCACGGGTATGACAAAACGAATTATGTTGGTAAACAGTTTATAATAGCAATATGGCTCCTTAGGGGTTTGTAATATATGGTCAATATACCACAGCTAAGGGCTGTGTCCAGGCACTCCACGTTGCGTCGTGGTTAAGAACAGCCCTTAGCCATGGTATATTGGCCATATACCACACCTCCTCGGGCCTTATTGCTTACCTATACAGTGCCAGTCAAACGTTTGGACACACCTACTCATTCAAGGGTTTTTCTTTATTTCTTCCCCCAAGGCCATGGGAAGATATTGTATGTGTTTCATTCTTCTCTTTCATGTTGTGGCGGGTGAGCTGGTGGCAGGTGGACTGAAGAAGAAGAAGTGACTAAATGAATGATGTACATAAATGACTTCTCAAAGGTTAGTTGTTAATAAAGCTATAGGATGAGAAACTTTGTTGATGTTGTTTCCTTCTGCTGCTCTTCACAGGGAGGGACTGATTGTGCCGGTAAGCAGGGGATTTAAATAGTAGGATTGCAATCGCTTGTTAGTCGCTTTCTTGTTTGAAGCCACATTCTGTTTTCTCCTGCTCACTAGGAGTCAGATTTATCGGCGACGAATCACAACCCAGTCACCTTATAACTTTGCATCTTGGGTGATACGCCTGACTGAGTCTGTGGTAGCATTTGTGTGAGGTGGAAGGCTGCAATACAGCCATTCTTGCCCAGGCTTGATTTGTTTATGAAAATGAGCTACAATGAAGGGAGGACCATACCAGCATTGTATAAATGCCTTTTTTTTATACATACAATACCAGCCCTTAGTTCACTGCCCCAGCAACATAGGCCTGACAGATGTAGGATCTTAATTTGATCACCTTGTTGCAGGATAACGTTCCTGCAATGCAGGACATTTTAAACGTGTAGTGTAATTTCCACTTAGAAATGTCCAACTTGATTATACCTTACAAAAAATGTATCAACACCAACACACATATCCATTAACTATAACCCACATAATAATTCACATTTCCTGTTGCTTCAGGATTCTTTTCCTGCTGTAGAAAATGAAGATCCCGCATCTGTATCTCCAGACCCAAATGTTGCGTGCCGGCTGCACGCTGGCCAGTGACTCAATTTGTCTGCCACCGGAGACTACTAGCTAAACAACGCCACTATCGCCACACTCCACGCCACTATCTCCGCTATCTCCACTATCTCCACACTCAACCATCTGTCTTCTAAACAAGCCTTGTTTGTGTGTTCGCTTTGATTTGTTGACACATTACAACTGTGTAAGTTGTAACGATGCAGAAAGATGTACTGGCGAACAGGCAAATGTCAGCTACTGTGGGAATTAGCTCATACCACAGACATGCTTACAAAAAGCATTTAACTGCTCAGCACACAATGTATTGACCTCTAACTGCATGAATCAATCTGTCCTGTGTTTATTAATCATGCATTTGAATCATTTAGGGCGGAAGCCATCCTAGCGTTTAAGAGCGTTGGGCCAATTACCGAAAAGTTGCTGGTTTGGATTCCTGAGCCGAATAGGTGGAAAATATGTCGATGTGCACTTGAGCAAGGCACTTAACCCTAATTGCCCCTGTAAGTTGCTCTGGATAAGAGTGTCTCCTAAATGACTAAAATGTAAATGTAATCAACCAGCTCTCATTACTAGTCTGTATGTAGGCACAGCTCTTCCACTGACTGGAGGGGTGCTTTGACATACAGCTGGCCTATAAGTAAGTACAAGTCAAAGAGGTACAGTACAGAGATCAGTAGACTTTGAGTAAACTAGTCTCTAGGCAGACAAAGCCTAGGCCAGGCATGTGAGTGAAGCAATATTAACAACTGAGTAAGAAGTTCAGCAGGAAAACAGGAAGACAAGCATTCCATTGTGCATTAGAAGATGTGATCATGGTTTGGAAATAAACCCTGTGTTCATCTAAAGTTTCCCATTCATAATGAAACAGTGGGGCTGTGACACAGACTGAACCACACGTTGGCATGCTGAACTCACCCACGCTGCTGCCTCTGATTGCCTTGCTAACCCAATGGGACCTGCTGGCTTACTGCAATCAGCTCTGTCTATAGCGCATTACTTTTTGGCCAGAGATGTCCCTGGCCTAAAGTAGTGGACTATATAGGGAATAGGGTCCCCTGCCTGTGTGCCCCTGCCTGGTCCATGTGCCTGAGCGCTGGAGATTTCCCCGGTCAGTGGCCACTGGCTGAGCTTCAGGGGGAGTGCCAGGCCAGCAGCGGACACAGGGAATAGCAAGATGGTACCTATAGACTGTTCATGGCTCCTAAGCAACTTTGCAGTGTTTTTTTTATTTCTAACATTATTAGCACAGAAAGTCCTTTCCACTATTACATACAGCCGGGAAATAACTTTTAGATATTAGAGTGGTGGTAAATATGACTTTCCTGAATTTAACCCTTTGTTCGTAACCCCCAATCAATTCCACTTATCCCAGAGACTGTTCCAATAATCAAGTCGAGATGAGGGCGAGGATCTCCTTCCAGAGAGACATCAGGGATTGTAACGTACTCTGTTTCACTCTGTTTCACTCAACGGCTGGCCATGCCTTCCGCCTGGCTACTTCAACCTCGGCCAACAGCTCCGCCCCCCCCGCAGCTCCTCGCCCAAGCCTCTCCAGGTTCTCCTTTACCCAAATCCAGATAGCAGATGTTCTGAAAGAGCTGCAAAACCTGGACCCGTACAAATCAGCTGGGCTTGACAATCTGGACCCTCTATTTCTGAAACTATCTGCCACCATTGTCGCAACCCCTATTACCAGCCTGTTCAACCTCTCTTTCATCTCGTCTGAGATCCCCAAGGATTGGAAAGCTGCCGCAGTCATCCCCCTCTTCAAAGGGGGAGACACCCTGGACCCAAACTGCTACAGACCTATATCCATCCTGCCCTGCCTATCTAAGGTCTTCAAAAGCCAAGTCAACAAACAGGTCACTGACCATCTCGAATCCCACCGTACCTTCTCCGCTGTGCAATCTGGTTTCCGAGCCGGTCATGGGTGCACCTCAGCCACACTCAAGGTACTAAACGACATCATAACCGCCATCGATAAAAGACAGTACTGTGCAGCCGTCTTCATCGACCTTGCCAAGGCTTTCGACTCTGTCAATCACCATATTCTTATCGGCAGACTCAGTAGCCTCGGTTTTTCGGATGACTGCCTTGCCTGGTTCACCAATTACTTTGCAGACAGAGTTCAGTGTGTCAAATCGGAGGGCATGCTGTCCGGTCCTCTGGCAGTCTCTATGGGGGTGCCACAGGGTTCAATTCTCGGGCCGACTCTTTTCTCTGTGTATATCAATGATGTTGCTCTTGCTGCGGGCGATTCCCTGATCCACCTCTACGCAGACGACACCATTCTATATACTTTCGGCCCGTCTTTGGACACTGTGCTATCTAACCTCCAAACAAGCTTCAATGCCATACAACACTCCTTCCGTGGCCTCCAACTGCTCTTAAACGCTAGTAAAACCAAATGCATGCTTTTCAACCGGTCGCTGCCTGCACCTGCATGCCCGACTAGCATCACCACCCTGGATGGTTCCGACCTAGAATATGTGGACGTCTATAAGTACCTAGGTGTCTGGCTAGACTGCAAACTCTCCTTCCAGACTCATATCAAACATCTCCAATCGAAAATCAAATCAAGAGTCGGCTTTCTATTCCGCAACAAAGCCTCCTTCACTCAAGCCGCCAAGCTTACCCTAGTAAAACTGACTATCCTACCGATCCTCGACTTCGGCGATGTCATCTACAAAATGGCTTCCAACACTCTACTCAGCAAACTGGATGCAGTCTATCACAGTGCCATCCGTTTTGTCACTAAAGCACCTTATACCACCCACCACTGCGACTTGTATGCTCTAGTCGGCTGGCCCTCGCTACATATTCGTCGCCAGACCCACTGGCTCCAGGTCATCTACAAGTCTATGCTAGGTAAAGCTCCGCCTTATCTCAGCTCACTGGTCACGATGGCAACACCCATCCGTAGCACGCGCTCCAGCAGGTGTATCTCACTGATCATCCCTAAAGCCAACACCTCATTTGGCCGCCTTTCGTTCCAGTACTCTGCTGCCTGTGACTGGAACGAATTGCAAAAATCGCTGAAGTTGGAGACTTTTATCTCCCTCACCAACTTCAAACATCAGCTATCTGAGCAGCTAACCGATCGCTGCAGCTGTACATAGTCTATTGGTAAATAGCCCACCCTTTTCACCTACCTCATCCCCATACTGTTTTTATTTATTTACTTTTCTGCTCTTCTGCACACCAATATCTCTACCTGTACATGACCATCTGATCTTTTATCACTCCAGTGTTAATCTGCAAAATTGTAATTATTTGCCTACCTCCTCATGCCTTTTGCACACATTGTATATAGACCCCCCCCTTTGTTTTCTACTGTGTTATTGACTTGTTAATTGTTTACTCCATGTGTAACTCTTTGTTGTATGCTCACACTGCTATGCTTTATCTTGGCCAGGTCGCAGTTGCAAATGAGAACTTGTTCTCAACTAGCCTACCTGGTTAAATAAAGGTGAAATAAAAAAATAAAAAAATAAAAAATCTTGGATCTCCCTGGATATACTGTCCCCGTCCATACAGCCACCTGGGTTCTCAGTACATCGCGCAGACAGGAATAAAGAACTCTCCGGGAAAAAGAAAGGAGTTGTATGTTTCAAGATGAATAAATTCACTACTCATGGTGTGATTGTGGCACAGGAACTCAAGTCCTTTTGTTAACCAGACCTAGAATACCTCACAATTAAATGTCTCCCGAGGTCCATACAGAAATGGTTTGTCAAGATTGGTGTGGAAGAACTTAACTCGCCGGAAGTTGGAGTAACGGTGGTCGAGTGTTTTAGCAGCGCAAATACTACAGTCAATGTGTTGATAGAACTTTGACAGCTTTTTCCCGTGTGGTATCGGCTTGAGGGGGGGATATACACGGCCGTGATTATAACCAAAGAAAATGATCTTGGGAGATAATACGGTCGGCATTTGATTGTGAGGTACTCTAGGTCGGGTGAACAGAAATACTTAAGCTCCTGTACGTTATCACAATTACACCATGAATCGTTAATCATGAAACATACACCCCCGGCCTTCTTTCCGGAGAGATATTTATTCCTATCTGCACAATGAACTGAGAATTCAACTGGCTGGACCGACTCAGACCGTATATCCCGAGAAAGCCATGTTTCCATGAAACAGAGTATGTTACAATCCCTGATGCCCTCTGGAAAGAAACCCCCGCCCTGAGCTCGTCAACTTTATTATCCAGAGACGGAACATTAGCGAGTAATATACTAGGAAGCGGTGGGTGGTGTGTGCGCCTCCTAAGTTGGAGAAGAAGCCCACTCCGAGTACCTCTCCTCTGCCGGCGTTGTTCTGGGTCGGCCTCTGGAACCAGTTCAATTGCCCTGGGGGTGCAAACAAAGGATCCGCTTCAGGAAAGTCATATTCCTGGTAGTGCTGGTGAGTTACCACCGCTCTGATATCCAATAGTTCTTCCCGGCTGTATGTAATACCACACAAAAAATTCTGGGCTAACAATGTAAGAAAGAATACATAAAAAAATAAAATACTGCAAAGTTTCCTAAGATCTAGAAGCGAAGCAACCCTCTCTGTCGGTACCAACATTGCTCATCCTAATATTTATATATTTCTTAATTCCATTCTTTTACTTTTTAGATTGGGTGTATTGTTAGATATTACTGCACTGTTGGAGCTAGGAACATAAGCATTTCTCTACACCTGCAATAACATCTGCTAATATGTGAATGCAACCAATAACATTTGATTTGATTTGAGGGAGACAGAGAGCTGCATTGTGGCAGCTAGGCTAATCTGTAGAAGTGAAGGGGTTTTGCAAAGTGGAAAATGAGGGGAGGAGAGGACAAGCTAAAGGACAATGACAAAACAGACCAACAAAATGGTACTTGACTGCTGTGTGGACAATGGACAGTGCTGTAGCCTGGCCACATGCTCTAGAGAAAGTGGTGAAATGCTTTCAGTAAGCTGGTCTACAGCTCAGAATCCAGTCAACCTGCTGGAAGAGAGCAGTCGTTTCTCTCTCCCTCCCTCCCCTTTGTGTCTCTTGACTCCCCCCCACACTAAGCTCCTTAACAATGCAGCCAAATTGTGTTTGATCTCCTAAATTCATATTTACAGACATTGTATTCCAGGAGATAAAGAACATAAACCAAAACACGGTTACGCTGTTAAACCCGATAATTGTTGTGGGAAAGAAATGACATATCGCAATTCCACGGCTCAGATTAATTCAGTTATTCCCTGAATGATTCATGTAAACCATGACATTTAAACAGTTAAATAAAAGTGAGACGCTACAATCTACAGGAGACCAACTTGGGGAAAAAATAAACAAACAACAAATAACTTGAAAACATAATTAAGAATAAAAAGAAAAGTGCCTGGAGCAAAACCTTTCTGATTGGGTTGAAGAAAGTGAACCGTCAGCAGCAGTGATAGCGGCCATTTGCATGTTGCTATTAAAAATAGAACGTTTTAATCTCCCCTGAAGGGATGTCTTTCTGTATAGGAGGAGAAGACTATAAAAAAGTGTTTAGCGGGAAAGGTTAGTCCATTAGTCTTTATTTCAGCTGACATCCTGCTGGAGATAATGAGAGGGTTTCTGCTGCTGCGTCTCGTCTCCAGGAGTTGGACTAGTTACATTTAGAAGTTCCTTTATCTCATTATAGGAGCACTGACTGAAATGGTACCCTATTCCCTATATAGTGCAGCCATTTTGATCAGAGCCCTATCGGTCCTGGTTAAAAGCAGTGCACCACATACAGTGGGCAATAGTGTGCCGTTTTGGATGCAACCAGTGTGCAGTGGTGGGGACTGTCTCTGTGCCAATCCTCTGTCTGTTTCCAATAACACTAAAGCCATTACATCACATCCATCCAGCTGTATGATCCAGCCCACCACAGGGAAATGTCACAGTCAGTACGGAGTGGAAGAGAGGAAGAAAGGAGGGATAACACTCACTGACTACAGGGCCTATGTTTCCTTCCCTGCGCTACTGTTGTTATGGAGAAATTAGGGTGGATATTTCCTTTACTTAACAGCTAGGACTATTCCTAAACCGAAAATTATCGATACGGCCCGAACCAACCATTTATTGAGGACATTTTACTGAGATCGATAACTTTACTAGAGGAATTAAATGATATTAGTGCTAATGTGGGCCACTGTTAAGAGGACAATGGTAGGCACAATATTCAAAGTAGTAGCAGTTTTAACGGTAATATAAAAAAGTAACTGATGTGCACGTTAATGTTTTAAACTTATCGTTCAATTTATCGTGATAATTCAGTCAATTTATTGTGATATGGATTCCATATCGCCAAGCTTTACCTATTCATTAACCTATGTAGCTGTCAACTGAAATATGCAAAGGCGATATGTTGGTCATGCAAGAACTATGTAGTGTAAGTAAGCAGCTATTAAACTGTTACAACAAGCACAACATAGACGAGGCCACTGTAATCTCCAGACAGACACAGCAATTTCACTGAGTGCTGCTGTCGTTTTTTTATCATTAGACATGACCACTACTATGCTCTAAGCCAGGGGTGTCAAAATCCTTTTACCCCGGGGGCCACATTAGTTCTTCAACGAGGTCCGGAGGGCCGCGACTGAAAATGTGTTATATTTCCTTGCCATCAAAATTTGCTAAAAATAGTATTCTATTCATAATTTTCTTTATTTTCAATGCTCCCTGACTGTCAAGCTTTCATTTCAGTGATTATTTGTGAGCTGGACAGTCAAGAAACTGCATGAATGTAGATCCATTATCCTTTCTACACCGTTTCCATTTGGTTGTAGTCATTGTAAAGCATATTAAGTATGTGTCAAACCCTCCGCCCAAACCCCCATGGGCCGGATTGGACACCCTCAAGGACCGAATCCCACCCGCGAGCCATATGTTTGACACCCCTAGTCTAAGCTATGACTAAACAGGACTAGGAGCTTAGCATAGTAAATGACTACACTCGTCCATGATGACACATACACTCTGGGCCACTCTAAGGGCACTTAGTCAAAGAGGACACTCTACATTCAGTGTTTCTTTACTAGTGACCCACATCACTGCTCTAGTGCCTAGCCCATGGCCTAGTGGCCTTAAGCCTACTGTAGTGCCCTAGGGCTGAGGAAGTCTCTACCTCCACTGTCTGGGTCTCCTGAAGCCAGTCACTGAGCTAACATCAGCTTCGGTGGCGTTATTACATAGATATTACTACTCAAACTGAAGCATATCAAAGTCACACTTTGACGTCTTGCACAGAAAAAGGCATGTCCTTGTCAACTAGGGCCAGATGATACCAGTATTGTGATACTTGTTTATATCGTGGCAAGGAAACAAAACATGAAGCGGATTTAACTTCTTTAGGAAAACAGCCCTGATGTTGAAAACAAACATCAATCATTATGTTGTGATCCAAAGTCACATTTATGTATTTTCCCAGATCTAGCACGCAATATTTTAAATACAGCAGGTCTGCTTCGTGTTTTCATCTTTGCCAAGGAAAAAACGCGATAGAAGAATTAGCAGGAGTCAGCATACATACAAGCTTTTCCTTGAATGCAAACAAGGCCGTGTGCATCTAATCTTCCCCAACCTGTTGAGACTCAATGAGGCACCCTGCCACCCTGCCTGCCACCCTGCCTGCCACCCTGTCTGCCACCCAGCCTGCCACCCTGCCTGCCACCCTGCCTGCCACCCTGTCTGCCACCCAGCCTGCCACCCAGCCTTCCACCCTGCCTGCCACCCTGCCTGCCACCCAGCCTGCCACCCTGCCTGCCACCCTGCCCGCCACCCTGCCCGCCATCCTGCCTGCCACGCTGCCTGCCACCCAGCCTGCCTGCCACCCAGCCTGCCACCCTGCCTGCCACCCTGTCTGCCACCCTGTCTGCCACCCTGCCTGCCATCCTCCCTGTTTGACGCTGCATTTGAGCTTTGTTTGGATAAGTGCTCAGTGGCATTATGCCTCAAACCTACTACGACATCCTTGGAGAGAGCTTACAATATCATTGTTATTCTAATGTCTTTTGTTCCCCCACCCACTGCACCACCTCCTCAAAACACACACACACAATACAAACAGACACTCTCCCCGCAATGACACAACCAACAACCCCCTTGTACCAGTCATTTTCATTTGGAGCATCAATAGCGAGATGGGATTTCCTCAGACTGACAGACATATCACTGGTGTTTTCTAATCAGAGCTGTCTGTAAGCCTCTCTCAGGCGCTGAGCAGGTTTCTATTAGCTAGGCTGATTTCCATACTTCTGAATTGTAAAGACAAGAGGAGATGTAGAAAAAGGAGGAGAGGAGGAGGAAGGGAGAGGAGAAGGAGGAGGAGGGGACAAGAGGGGACAGGAGAGGAGGAATCCTCAACAGAAGAGGAAAACCAACAGGCTGCGTGTCACCGGGGGCAACTGGATCAGATAGAGCTCCTCAACTGGGGAGATAGGAATTACTTAAAGCTGTTTGACTGACAGCATACAAGTTTTATCAACGGGAAACTCTTAACCATTCCTGCAGCATGTCTCCTATGCTGTATAATCCCTGTGCTTTGAAAATCAGGTCTAATGAAAGCAAGGGGAAAGATGACGTAGTATCAGCAGTATGAAAGGTAAAATGTCTGGGATATGTTATTCTATGTGTTTCAACTTACTGGACATCATTAAAGGTAGTGTAAGTGTTATTGTAAATTGAGCAATAGTAATGGTGTCATTTTGTAGGCACTAAGACGGAAGCCAAACCGGCTGCACGCGTGCGCCATCGCGCATACATTTATTTTGTTCCCCCTACACCATACGCAATCACGACACGCAGGTTAAAATATCAAAATAAACTCTGAACCAATGACATTAATTTGGGGACAGGTCGAAAAGCATTAAACATGTATGGCAATTTAGCTAGTTAGCTTGCACGTGCTATCTAATTTGTTCTATTTAGCTAGCTTGCTGTTGCTAGCTAATTTGTCCTGGGATATAAACATTGAGATGTTATTTTACCTGAAATGCACAAGGTCTTCTACTCCGATAATGAATACAAACATAAAACTGACAACTGAATCATTTCTAGTCATCTCTCCTCCGTACAGGCTTTTTCATCTTTGAACTTATATGGTGATTGGCATCTAAACTTTCACTACAACAACCGGCAAAACATTTCGTCTTTCAATCACCTACGTGGGTATAACCAATGAGGAGATGGCACGTGGGTACCTGCTTCTATAAACCAATGAGGAGATGGGAAAGGCAAGACTTGCACCGCGATACGCGTCAGAAATTGGAATGACTTCTATTTTAGCCCTTGGCAATGCAGACGCTCGTTGGCGCACGCGAGCAGTGTGGGTGCAATAATTGAATAACATGGATTTCTACATTTATTTTGCGACGCTCGTGCACGCGACGTGTCCGGTCTGGTCAGCTTGTAATTCCGCCATGGTTTGTTGTACGAAGCCTACGGGGAACTGAATGGAGTTTTAGGGGGGTTTTGGGATAAGCGTTGAAAATAAGGTCTGTGGTAACACGGGCTTAGGAGATCTTATACGTTGTATTCTATGAGATAATTATCTTCATCAGTTTACGTCACATCTTGTGAATTTTGAAGCATTTAGCTAATCAAAACAGTCACATAAAGCACGTCCTTCATAATTCATAAAGGTCATTTCAACTGACGGATATTATCTCACAGAACGAAACGTATAAGATCTCCTTAGCCTGTGTTAACCTCAGACCTTATTTTCAACGTTTACCCCAAAACCCCTTAATTTCCCCCATAGGAATGAATGGCTGAACGAAGCAGAGGAAACTCAAGCTGGCCAACTCTATTGGATGAAGTAGTTCAGGGAATTCCACACTGTCCATGATGACATATTATACATATTTGATGGTATATCTTCCATTTCTCTTCCTCTGTAGTTTAGAAAACCAGGTTAATTACAATATAAATCATGAAAGTACTGTTTAAAGCCAGGTTAATTACAATATAAATCATGAAAGTACTGTTTAAAGCCAGGTTAATTACAATATAAATCATGAAAGTACTGTTTAAAGCCAGGTTAATTACACTATAAATCATGAAAGTACTGTTTAAAGCCAGGTTAATTACAATATAAATCATGAAAGTACTGTTTAAAGCCAGGTTAATTACAATATAAATCATGAAAGTACTGTTTAAAGCCAGGTTAATTACAATATAAATCATGAAAGTACTGTTTAAAGCCAGGTTAATTACACTATAAATCATGAAAGTACTGTTTAAAGCCAGGTTAATTACAATATAAATCATGAAAGTACTGTTTAAAGCCAGGTTAATTACACTATAAATCATGAAAGTACTGTTTAAAGCCAGGTTAATTACAATATAAATCATGAAAGTACTGTTTAAAGCCAGGTTAATTACAATATAAATCATGAAAGTACTGTTTAAAGCCAGGTTAATTACAATATAAATCATGAAAGTACTGTTTAAAGCCAGGTTAATTACACTATAAATCATGAAAGTACTGTTTAAAGCCAGGTTAATTACAATATAAATCATGAAAGTACTGTTTAAAGCCAGGTTAATTACAATATAAATCATGAAAGTACCGTTTAAAGCCAGGTTAATTACAATATAAATCATGAAAGTACTGTTTAAAGCCAGGTTAATTACAATATAAATCATGAAAGTACTGTTTAAAGCCAGGTTAATTACAATATAAATCATGAAAGTACTGTTTAAAGCCAGGTTAATTACAATATAAATCATGAAAGTACTGTTTAAAGCCAGGTTAATTACACTATAAATCATGAAAGCATTGTTTAAAGCCAGGTTAATTACAATATAAATCATGAAAGTACTGTTTAAAACCAGGTTAATTACAATATAAATCATGAAAGTACTGTTTAAAGCCAGGTTAATTACACTATAAATCATGAAAGCATTGTTTAAAGCCAGGTTAATTACAATATAAATCATGAAAGTACTGTTTAAAGCCAGGTTAATTACAATATAAATCATGAAAGTACTGTTTAAAGCCAGGTTAATTACAATATAAATCATGAAAGTACTGTTTAAAACCAGGTTAATTACAATATAAATCATGAAAGTACTGTTTAAAGCCAGGTTAATTACAATATAAATCATGAAAGTACTGTTTAAAGCCAGGTTAATTACAATATAAATCATGAAAGTACTGTTTAAAGCCAGGTTAATTACAATATAAATCATGAAAGTACTGTTTAAAGCCAGGTTAATTACAATATAAATCATGAAAGTACTGTTTAAAGCCAGGTTAATTACACTATAAATCATGAAAGCATTGTTTAAAGCCAGGTTAATTACAATATAAATCATGAAAGTACTGTTTAAAACCAGGTTAATTACAATATAAATCATGAAAGTACTGTTTAAAGCCAGGTTAATTACACTATAAATCATGAAAGCATTGTTTAAAGCCAGGTTAATTACAATATAAATCATGAAAGTACTGTTTAAAGCCAGGTTAATTACAATATAAATCATGAAAGTACTGTTTAAAGCCAGGTTAATTACAATATAAATCATGAAAGTACTGTTTAAAACCAGGTTAATTACAATATAAATCATGAAAGTACTGTTTAAAGCCAGGTTAATTACAATATAAATCATGAAAGTACTGTTTAAAGCCAGGTTAATTACAATATACATCATGAAAGTACTGTTTAAAGCCAGGTTAATTACAATATAAATCATGAAAGTACTGTTTAAAGCCAGGTTAATTACAATATAAATCATGAAAGTACTGTTTAAAACCAGGTTAATTACAATATAAATCATGAAAGTACTGTTTAAAACCAGGTTAATTACAATATAAATCATGAAAGTACTGTTTAAAGCCAGGTTAATTACAATATAAATCATGAAAGTACTGTTTAAAACCAGGTTAATTACAATATAAATCATGAAAGTACTGTTTAAAGCCAGGTTAATTACAATTTAAATCATGAAAGCACTGTTGAAAGTGTTAAATACACTATTGATTTTGATCTGTAAATATAAATTATGTATTCGAAGCAGAACTGATTTTTAATTGGACACCTGAGCAACGACGTTATAATTCGAAGATTACACATTTGTAGTTGCGTGTAATAAATTACTTCCTGAAAAACTGTCATCAAATCAGTTTTTTTTATTGCTGCAGGAAATCCAATGAAATGAAATGGAGGAGCTAACACATAAGTTTGTACTAAATAACTTGGTCCATGTGAGACATGCAGGACTAGATCCCTAAAGGAACGTGGTGTGTACTTCAGCAGAAGGCAGCAGGAGCCAGGGGCAGGCAGAGGGGCACTGACTTGACTTGGCTTAGCAAGGCACTGTGTCTCCTGCCTGTCCTGTGTGGACTAGACTGGACATATCGGCTCAGTGGATTGGGTCTAGCTAACATCAAATAAATACTAACCCACTTGAGTGGTGAGTAACACCAGAGAAAAGCAGCTATAGATGCGCTTGCCAATAGAGGGAGAGCACATCAGCCTAGCCAGAGAGTCAGACACAGGTCAGTGAAAAGACCAGGGGTTCCCAGGAGAGTTTGTGTGTGTGTGTGCAGTGTTTTCCACTAACACTTTCAGCTAACAGTCAATTAGACACATTTTCAGCCGGCTAATTTTTCAATTTAAATTAACTATTTACTTTTCAATTCGCTAGTCAGAAGACAGTCTACCAAGCCCCCTCCCGCTAGAATTAACAATATACAGTACATCTTCTAGCGATCTATTGATAGGATGACAGGCACCTCACAAAGTGAGCGATGATGGGAAAACATTGCTGGTTTGACAGTCTGCTGTCAGTCCCGCCTCTCGGTACCTGGGTGTGTGTGTGTCATGTGCGCTGTGGCTGCAGTCCCATTTCTTTACACAGAGGGAGAGCATGAATTTGCACGTCCCATATAATGTGGCAACGAGTCGAAATCCACTTAAGAGTATTGTTTTCTTTCCTGTGCAGGGTCCAACATTAGAAACAAGTGTCGGCCAGTGGATCTCTTCTGTTACATCTGCCCATCCCACGCCCTCTACTTCTCATCCTATGTCTCCCTAACCTGCCGCCACTCCCCCAGTGCTCTCTCCATGTGGGTGTATCTGATTGAGTGAGTGGAGACAGGTGTGCTGGAGTCAGAGCAGATCCCCCACCAGCTGCAACCTGTTCCATAATTGAGACCTCTACAAATACTCAGCTCTGCCACTTCCACACTGCCAGATCATAGCCTCTTTTCAGTCAGTCTGCATTTCAAGCTGTTTGTTCCTGCATAGATCTTATTATCCTGTGGTGATGGTTTTCCCTAGCCTGACGCTGCTTTTCTCTCCACTACAGTTCCGCCCGCTCTGACTCTGGTCCCTGTCCCTCGTCTCGTCAGTCCTGCTTCCCTGCCCTGGAACCCCGCTCTACTGCTTCCTTGGATTCCGCTCCGGACCTGCATACCCTGCCTCTTCTCTCCTTGCCACAGCCTCAGTGGGTTCACGTGCTCCACCCCGCGTAACACTCGTCAGTCACTGTCCCAATAGGGCCACTAACTTTTCAGCACATTTTTGTACTCCGGTTCAACATTCACCAGCTCTGTTGCAGTCTACCATTGAAAACCATTTAAAGAGTACACGTATAAATGTCATGCTACTAGTATTTGAACAATATGATTGGCTGTTCATTCAATCTCCCGCCAGTCACAACTTTTACATTTTAGTCATTTAGCAGATGCTCTTATCCAGAACGACTTACAGGAGCAATTAGGGTTAAGTGACTACCTTCTGTGCATGAGTTGATTCCTTCACACAGCACATGCAATAAGTGCCCATCAATCTACTCGCTGAGCTTATTTATTTTAGGGAAATGGATTACCAAAAGTAAACATTCAATAGTGAACATATGTAGCAATATGGTAGCTCCTGGTGATAGTCTGCTAAAAGAAAGCTACTGTACAAAAAGCCTACTGTAGCCGATATCACATTTGAAGTTTGTCTTAAAGGGACAATGTCAAAATGACATATTAAATGTCAAAATGACATATTTTAGGAAATGAATGCAATTAATACTGCAATTCTAAAGAATAGAGTAATGACTTGCATTGATAAATTATATTACACAGATGTTTAATACATATAATAGAATGTAGCCTATCAATAGCTGAATTATAGAGAGAAAGCAAAACCCCAAGAAATACACCATGTCCGGGCCAGTAAAAATTGTGTTTGGACCAGTAGCCTTCATATGCAGCCACGGAGTTGTAGGCTCATAGGCTGTTCACTGTGCTTTGATTGAAAAATAAGCTTGACTCGTTTATAAAAGGTGTCGAACTGACTGAATAAAGTTGATCTCATATACAGTACCAGTTAAAAGTTTGGACACCTACTCATTCAAGGGTTTTTCTTGTTACTATTTTCTACATTGTCGAATAATAGTGAAGACATCAACATTTATGAAACAACACATATGGATGTAGTAACCAAAAAAAAGTGTTCAACAAATCAAAATTAATTTGATTAGATTCTTTAAAGTAGCCACCCTTTGCCTTGATGACAGTTTTGCACACTCTTGGCATTATCTCAAGCAGATTCATGAGGAATTCTTTTCCAACCGTCTTAAAAGGAGTTCCCACATATGCTTAGTAATTGTTGGCTGCTTTTCTTTCACTCTTCGGTCCAACTCAACCCAAACCATTTAATTTGGGTTGAGGTCGGGTGATTGTGGAGGCCAGGTCATCTGATGCAGCACAATCACTTTCTTTCTTGGTCAAATAGCCTTTATAGAGCCTGGAGGTGTGTTATTGGTCATTGTCCTGTTGAAAAGCAAATGATAGTCCCACTAAGTGCAAACCAGATGGGATGTCATAGCGCTGCAGAATGCTGTGGTAGCCATGCTGGTTAAGTGTGCCTTGAATTCTAAATAAATCACAGACAGTGTCACCAGCAAAGCACCCCCACACCATCACACCACCTCCTCCATGCTTCACGGTGGGAACCACACGTGCGGAGATCATCCGTTCACCTACTCTGCGTCTCACAAAGACACGGCGGTTGGAACCAAAAATCTCAGATTTGGACTCATACCAATTAACAGATTTCCACCGGTCTAATGTCCATTGCTCGTGTTTCTTGGCACAAGCAAGTTTCTTCTTATTGGTGTCCTTTAGTAGTGGTTTCTTTTCCATAATTCGACCATGAAGGCCTGATTCACACATTCTCCTCTGAACAGTTGATATTGAGATGTGCCTATTACTTGAACTCTGTGAAGAATTTATTTGGGCTACAATTTCTGCAGTGTATTTGAATCTAACATATCCTCTGCAGCAGAGGTAACTCTGGGTCTTCCTTTCCTGTGGTCCTCATGAGAATCAGTTGCATCATACAGCTTGATGGTTTTTGCGACTGCATTTGAAGAAACTTTAAAAGTTCTTGACATTTTCCAGACTGACTGACCTTCATGTCTTAAAGTAATGATGGGCTGTCATTTACCTTTGCTCATTTAAGCTGTTGGGGGCTTGCCATAATATCTTCTGTATACCACCCCTACCTTGTCACAAAACAACTGATTGGCTCAAACGCTTTAACCACTAGGCTACCTGCCGCCCCATTTGTAGCGTCATACCGAAGAAGACTCAAGGCTGTAATCGCTGCCAAAGGTGCTTCAAAAAAGTACTCAGTAAAGGGTGTGAATATTTACGTAAAAGTTGTTTTATTTTTTTTATAAATAAGCAAAAATGATGGTGAATCCTCCTCACTGCAGGAACAATAGGTAGGTTAGTGGAGAGAAAGTCTCAGTCTGTTCCAATCATGAATTGCAGATAGCTGAGAAAAGTACTCTTAAAAGGAAGCTTGAAGCCTGTGGAAGTCAACATGCTCTTACAGGCCAGCCCAGTGCAGTCAAAATGTAAATGTTCAGTGTTTGATCAGTGTTCTTTCCTGATAGTTGCTGGTTAAAAATACAATCTAGCATTTCAAAGGCCACAAAAATAGAGCTTGTTTGTCCAAAAAGTCTTAACCCCGGCCTGGGGGAGACTGACTGGCTACTTTTCTATTTGGCTGGCTACTCCATGTGCTTGTGCAAAACACTGTGTGTGTGTGTGTGTGTTAACAAACTTTCCCAGCAGGCCAAGGGGTCAGGGTCATCTGAGTGCATCTCTAGAGCACACAGACTCTGACACCTCTCTCTACTCTCATCTACTCTCAGCTCCGCTCTACTCGGCAGCTGGCCAATCACACTGCAGCACGCTCAACCCAACATTCTGTCAAATAATCACGCCCAAATCCCCGTTAAAAGCGACCACATCGAGCTGCTTCTGGGCTGAGATGACTGATTACTGCCTCATTCCAGCAGACGGCAGCCAGGCCAGCAGCAGAGGCTGCATCCTGAATGGCACCCTCTTCCTTATATAGTGCACCACCATAGAAACCCAATTTAAAACACAGCGAACTCAATTCTTTTTTTCCTGGATGGTTTGTCCTCGAGGTTTCGCCTGACAAATAAGTTCTGTTATACTCGCAGACATTATTTTAACAGTTTTAGAAACTAGAGTGTTTTCTATCCAAATCTACCAATTTATTGCATATCCTAGGTTCTGGGCCTGAGTAGCAGGCAGTTTACTTTGGGCACGCTTTTCATCCGGACGTGAAAATACTGACCCCTATCCATAAGAGGTTTTAATCAACATCCACATCTTCGGCACCCGGGGAACAGTGAGGTTAACTGCCTTGCTCAGGGGCAGAACAACAGACTTTTATCTTGTCAGCTTGGGGATTCGATCCAACATCCTTCCGGCTACTGACCCAATGCTCTAACCACTAGGCTACCTGTCGCCCCAGAGGGGGTATAAGGAGAGAGGGGGAGACAGAGGGGAGAGGGACAGACAGAAGGGAGAGAAAGTATAAGGGGAGAGAGGGAGTCAGAGGGGAGAGGGGTAGACAGAGGGGAGCGGGGCAGACAGAGGGGAGAGGGGCAGACAGGAGGGAGAGAAAGTATAAGGGGAGAGAGGGAGACAGAGGGGAGAGGGCAGACAGAGGAGAGAGGGGCAGGCAGAGGGGCAGACAGAGGGGAGAGGAAGTATAAAGGTAGAGAGGGAGACAGAAGGGAGAGGAAGTATAAAGGTAGAGAGGCAGACAGAGGGGAGAGGAAGTATAAAGGTAGAGAGGGAGACAGAAGGGAGAGGAAGTATAAAGGTAGAGAGGCAGACAGAGGGGAGAGGAAGTATAAAGGTAGAGAGGGAGACAGAGGGGAGAGGAAGTATAAAGGTAGAGAGGCAGACAGAAGGGAGAGGGCAGACAGAAGGGAGAGGAAGTATAAAGGTAGAGAGGCAGACAGAAGGGAGAGGAAGTATAAAGGTAGAGAGGGAGACAGAGGGGAGAGGAAGTATAAAGGTAGAGAGGGAGACAGAGGGGAGAGGGGAAGAGGGCAGACAGAGGGGAGAGAAAGTATAAGGGGAGAGAGGGAGACAGAGGGGAGAGGGGAGAGGGCAGACAGAGGTGAGAGGGGCAGACAGAGGGGAGAGGGGCAGACAGAGAGAGAGGGAGGGTAAGAGGAAGAGGGGTACATTTAGAGGAGAGTGTGTGAGGGAGGGAGAGAGAGGTAGAGAGGGAAAGAAAGAGAGAGGGAAGATAGAGGAACAGAAAGGAAGGTCATTGACAGAGAGCGAAAGAGGGAGGGATCCACACCATTCATTGGTCCAGCTGGGCAACAAGAAGCTGGCAGCAGCAAATAGACCATAATCTGGAGCAGCTTTACACAGGCTGCTAACCACAAGGGATGGGAGCGGGGAGAGAGGGAAAACAGGAAGAGAAAGAGAGAAAATAGAAACAGTGAGTTGGTAGCTAGTGCATCTATCATTTTGTCTAAATACATACACTCACATTCCATTCATTACACAGTGAAACCAACAGCCAGCCCTGAGTGCTACCCCAGTCAGCCGGCGCTGAACCCAACACGCTCACTAAAATCCAATACGCTTACATAAGAGTGTGAGAGAGCCAGTCAAAGTCATCCCTTCCATTCTTACTGCTACTGTTTCAAATATGAGCTATGTGATAGTAGGGCTAACTCTGTAATCACACTGGTTCTGAGCATAGGGATACACTCAGCACTAAGACCCAGCCACTGGAATCACACACAGCAGGACGCCTATCCTCTGCCCAGACTCCCTACTAAACACCCTCATCCTTGTCTTACGGACGTCACATTGCTTGCCTAGCAAATACCACTTCCCCCGATTCGGCTCATGCAGGCACGAACTCAGGACCTCTGATTTGCTAATACACGTGTCTGCCCTCCTTGACAACGTTTCGACGGTTTGAGCCACCCAAAAAAAGGTACCAAGTGATGGCTCCATCAGTGACATTGCAAGCTAGCTGTGGAGTAAGCTTTAGGTACATGCTGAACTCTGTTACACTTGCAGTACAGAGAAGCAACACATACAGTACTTCACCACGCTCTGCCTGTCCTCCCTAAGGAAACAACCTGGGAGTCCAGTGTTTCCTGTTGTACCCACACACAAGCTGAGCTCTCTCCCTCCTCTGTTTGGAGAAGCAGCCATGGGCAGCATGGTTCACTCACACGCCTCTCCCCAACCAGCCATGCCCGCTGGGCCAGTCACAGCTCTCCCCTCTATCTCCCTCCATCTCCCCAGTCTACTAATCAATTAGCTGACAATCCAATTAACATTGGAGTGAGACTGGCTGATAGTGATCACTGCTGCCTCTGCCTGCCTGGGCTGCCATAGCTGGCCTGGTAGACACAGCCGACAGGACTGTTGCCAGATCAGCCAGGCTATCGCCATCACAGCAAAGATACACACTGTGGGAGACGATGGGACAGCAATGTGGTGATATGGTGTCTATCTCTAACTTGTCATTCATGTGAACTCTATAGGATGATTATTTTGCAGGACAAATACACAGGTTTTAATTACAGCTATCGTGACAATGTTTTCCTTTGCCGTAGTTCTGAGTGTCAGACACATTCATACAGTCATGACCTGGATAGAATAGCTGACACAGCCCAGCAGCAGGACAATAACATGTGTTCTCTGTGAGAGCCTCCCTCCCAGTAAGGTAAATGGTGTGTTTACAGTGAGCCACGGTCCTCTATAGACATATAGGATATTCTACAGCCCTACGGCATGTTGATCCCTCTCTACCTTGTCCAGTAGTGTCAGGCAAGTGTTTTCAGCAACAAACAGAGCAGCTGGGGCCTTGGGCTGTAGACAGGAGGTTACTGCACTGAAACTGAGACTGGGGCTGTAGACAGGAGGTTACTGCACTGAAACTGAGACTGGGACTGTATACAGGAGGTTACTGCACTGAAACTGAGACTGGGGCTGTATACAGGAGGTTACTGCACTGAAACTGAGACTGGGGCTGTAGACAGGAGGTTACTGCACTGAAACTGAGACTGGGACTCTAGACAGGAGGTTGGTTACTGCACTGAAACTGAGACTGGGGCTGTAGACAGGAGATCACTGAAACTGAGACTGGGGCTGTAGACAGGAGGTTACTGCACTGAAACTGAGACTGGGGCTGTAGACAGGAGGTTACTGCACTGAAACTGAGACTGGGACTCTAGACAGGAGGTTGGTTACTGCACTGAAACTGAGACTGGGGCTGTAGACAGGAGATCACTGAAACTAAGACTGGGGCTGTAGACAGGAGATCACTGAGACTGGGACTGGAAACAGGAGGTTACTGCACTGAAACTGAGACTGGGGCTGTAGACAGGAGGTTAATGGGACTGGGACTGTAGACAGGTGGTTACTGCACTGAAACTGAGACTGGGGCTGTAGACAGGAGGTTGGTTACTGCACTGAAACTGAGACTGGGGCTGTAGACAGGAGATCACTGAAACTGAGACTGGGGCTGTAGACAGGAGATCACTGAGACTGGGACTGGAAACAGGAGGTTACTGCACTGAAACTGAGACTGGGGCTGTAGACAGAAGATCACTGAGACTGGGACTGGGGCTGTAGACAGGAGATCACTGAGACTTGGGCTGTAGACAGGAGATCACTGAGCCTGGGACTGGGGCTGTAGACAGGAGATCACTGAAACTGAGACTGGGGCTGTAGACAGGAGATCACTGAGACTGTGACTGTAGACAGGAGGTTACTGCACTGAAACTGGGACTGGGACTGCAGACAGGAGGTTAATGGGACTGGGACTGGAGACAGGAGGTTACTGGGAATGGGACTGCAGACAAGAGGTTACTGGGACTGTCTCACTGGAAGCCTGGGACGCATGCATGGTGCTACACCAACTAACCCCAGTGACCCTCCTCTCCTCTCTCCCCTCCTCCTCCTCACCTGCTGTGTGTTAATGACACGTCTCTGGTTACTACACCTCTCCATAGGTCACCGCGCGCACACACACACACACGTGGGCAGACAGACAGACAGACAGACAGACAGACAGCACCACTCCACAGGCCCACACAGTTGGTGTCTGGGGGAAATAACAGACATATCTGCGGCTTCAGCCGAACAATATTACTGATAACCCTCCAGGTAACCATCATATTGCCACAAGGCTAGGCTGCTGTGTGGAATTGTTCACCATACAAAAGTATATTCCAGTATATTTTAAGTTCAACATAGAATATTGAACATAACACAGTATGTTGAACATGTTCAATAGTGTATCATGGTATTTCCCATAGACAAACAATGAACATGATACTGGAGCTTTGGTAAACAATAAAAGAACAGTGTGTCAAGGTCTTCTTCACATTCCTCTCCTTCCAGCTGATGTACTAGTTTTCCTGTCCTTGATGTATATTGCATGGTGGACAATAGGACTACTGGGACTGGGACAAGATAACTAAAATCATTCTTAACTATAACAAGATCAGGGCCTGTATCCACAAAGCGTCTCAGAGGAGGATTGCTGATCTAGGATCTGTCCATTTAATCTTATTCATTATGATCCAAAAGGAAAAACTCATCATAGATCAGCACTCCTACTCTGAGACGCTTTGTGGATACCGGGCCAGGACATCATGATATGTTATCTAAGTAAGGAGAACTGTAAAAACACTTAACATAGCGTAGGCTACACTCTGAAGATTAATGAATCTAGCTCCATTTAGACTTAGAAATGTGCACCCCGGTGTCTTAATATTAGTTAATAGAGTGATTGAATAGTTCGTATGAAATAGTGTATTACATTACACAGGTTGCAGGGTACTATGGGCCAGTATGAAATGCTCTCTGTCTGTCCCTCGCTTCTCCCCATCCAGTTCCTCTGTCTGTCCCTCTCTTCTCCCCATCCAGTTCCTCTGTCTGTCCCTCTCTTCTCCCCATCCAGTTCCTCTTTCTGTCCCTCTCTTCTCCCCATCCAGTTCCTCTGTCTGTCCCTCTCTTCTCCCCATCCAGTTCCTCTGTCTGTCCCTCTCTTCTCCCCATCCAGTTCCTCTTTCTGTCCCTCTCTTCTCCCCGTCCAGTTCCTCTGTCTGTCCCTCTCTTCTCCCCATCCAGTTCCTCTGTCTGTCCCTCTCTTCTCCCCATCCAGTTCCTCTGTCTGTCCCTCTCTTCTCCCCATCCAGTTCCTCTGTCTGTCCCTCTCTTCTCCCCATCCAGTTCCTCTGTCTGTCCCTCTCTTCTCCCTGTCCAGTTCCTCTGTCTGTCCCTCTCTTCTCCCCATCCAGTTCCTCTGTCTGTCCCTCTCTTCTCCCCACCCAGGTCCTCTGTCTGTCCCTCTCTTCTCCCCACCCAGGTCCTCTGTCTGTCCCTCTCTTCTCCCCACCCAGGTCCTCTGTCTGTCCCTCTCTTCTCCCCATCCAGTTCCTCTGTCTGTCCCTCTCTTCTCCCCATCCAGTTCCTCTGTCTGTCCCTCTCTTCTCCCTGTCCAGTTCCTCTGTCTGTCCCTCTCTTCTCCCCATCCAGTTCCTCTGTCTGTCCCTCTCTTCTCCCCACCCAGGTCCTCTGTCTGTCCCTCTCTTCTCCCCACCCCGGTCCTCTGTCTTTATGCACTACTTTAGTACTTTCTCCTGCAGGAACACTGAGGACACATTAAGGCCTATTCATAGAGCCATTTGTCACACTCTGACCATTATTATTATTATTATTATTTATTATTATTATTATTTTGGCCTGATATGGTTCTCAATCAGTGGCAGGTGTTTGTCGTTGTCTCTGATTGGGAACCATATTTAGGTAGCCTGTTTTGTATTGTGGTTTGTGGGTTATTGTCTATGTGATGTTGCATGTTAGCACTCAGTTTCTATAGTGGTCACATTCGTCTGGTTTGTTTGTTTGTTTAGTGTACTTCGTGTTTTGTCGTCAATCATTAAAGTATGTATTCACATCACGCTGCGCTTTGGTCTCCTCAATACGACGTTCGTGACAGAATAACCCACCAACAATGGACCAAGCAGCGTGGTAACGGCCAGCAGCAGCAGCGGCAAAGAACGCAGGACTCCTGGACTTGGGAGGAGATTATGGACGGCAAAGGACCCTGTGCACAGCCAGGGGAATATCGCTGCCCCAAAGCAGAGCTGGAGGCTTGTGAAAGCAGAGAGGCGCCGGTATGAGGAGGCAGCACGGCAGCGCGGCTGGAAGCCCGAGAGGCAGCCCCAAAAATGTATTGGGGGGGAGGCACAGGGAGAGTGTGGAGACCTGAGCCAACTCCTCCTGCTTACCATAAGGAGCCAAGGATGGATCCAGAGCCCATCAGGGCGGTGTTGGAGGTGAGCGAAGCAGAGACATATGAGGGAGGTGCTGTGCCACCTCCACGCACCAGCCCTCCGGTGGCAGGCTATAGACAGGAGATCACTGAGCCTGGGACTGGGGCTGTAGACAGGAGATCACTGAGACTGGGACTGGGGCTGTAGACAGGAGATCACTGAGACTTGGGCTGTAGACAGGAGATCACTGAGCCTGGGACTGGGGCTGTAGACAGGAGATCACTGAAACTGAGACTGGGGCTGTAGACAGGAGATCACTGAGACTGGGACTGGGGCTGTAGACAGGAGATCACTGAGACTGGGACTGGGGCTGTAGACAGGAGATCACTGAGACAAGGGACTTGGGCTGTAGACAGGAGATCACTGAGACAGGGACTGGGGCTGTAGACAGGAGATCACTGAGACTGGGACTGGGGCTGTAGAGAGGAGATCACTAAGACTGGGACTTTGGCTGTAGACAGGAGATCACTGAGACTGGGGCTGTAGACAGGAGATCACTGAGACTGGGACTGGGGTTGTAGACAGGAGATCACTGAGACTGGGACTGAGGCTGGAGACAGGAGATCACTGAGACTGGGACTGGAGCTGTAGACAGGAGATCACTGAGACTGGGACTGAGGCTGTAGACAGTAGATCACTGAGACTGGGGCTGTAGACAGGAGATCAGTGAGACTGGGACTGGGGCTGTAGACAGGAGATCACTGAAACTGGGACTGAGGCTATAGATAGGAGATCCCTGAGACTGGGACTGAGGCTGTAGACAGGAGATCACTGAGACTGGGACTGAGGCTGTAGACAGGAGATCACTGAGACTGGGGCTGTAGACAGGAGATCACTGAGACTGGGACTGGGGCTGTAGACAGGAGATCACTGAGACTGGGACTGAGGCTATAGACAGGATATCACTGAGACTGGGACTGAGGCTGTAGACAGGAGATCACTGAGACTGGGACTGGGGCTGTAGACAGGAGATCACTGAGACTTGGGCTGTAGACAGGAGATCACTGAGCCTGGGACTGGGGCTGTAGACAGGAGATCACTGAGACTCGGGCTGTAGACAGGAGATCACTGAGCCTGGGACTGGGGCTGTAGACCGGAGATCACTGAGACTGGGACTGGAGCTGTAGACAGGAGATCACTGAGACTGGGACTGGGGCTGTAGACAGGAGATCACTGAGACTGGGACTGGGGCTGTAGACAGGAGATCACTGAGACTGGGACTTTGGCTGTAGACAGGAGATCACTGAGACTGGGGCTGTAGACAGGAGATCACTGAGACTGGGACTGGGGTTGTAGACAGGAGATCACTGAGACTGGGACTGAGGCTGGAGACAGGAGATCACTGAGACTGGGACTGGAGCTGTAGACAGGAGATCACTGAGATTGGGACTGAGGCTGTAGACAGGAGATCACTGAGACTGGGGCTGTAGACAGGAGATCACTGAGACTGGGACTGGGGCTGTAGACAGGAGATCACTGAGACTGGGACTGAGGCTATAGATAGGAGATCACCGAGACTGGGACTGAGGCTGTAGACAGGAGATCACTGAGACTGGGACTGAGGCTGGAGACAGGAGATCACTGAGACTGGGACTGGGGCTGTAGACAGGAGATCACTGAGACTGGGACTGAGGCTATAGATAGGAGATCACTGAGACTGGGACTGAGGCTGTAGACAGGAGATCACTGAGACTGGGACTGAGGCTGGAGACAGGAGATCACTGAGACTGGGACTGGAGCTGTAGACAGGAGATCACTGAGACTGGGACTGCGGCTGTAGACAGGAGATCACTGAGACTGGGGCTGTAGACAGGAGATCACTGAGACTGGGACTGGGGCTGTAGACAGGAGATCACTGAGACTGGGACTGAGGCTATAGACAGGATATCACTGAGACTGGGAATGAGGGTGTAAACAGGAGATCACTGAGACTGGGACTGGGGCTGTAGAAAGGAGATCACTGAGACTTGGGCTGTAGACAGGAGATCACTGAAACTGGGACTGGGGCTGTAGACAGGAGATCACTGAGACTGGGACTGGGGCTGTAGACAGGAGATCACTGAGACTGGGACTGGGGCTGTAGACAGGAGATCACTGAGACTGGGACTTGGGCTGTAGACAGGAGGTCACTGAGACAGGGACTGGGGCTGTAGACAGGAGATCACTGAGACTGGGACTGGGGCTGTAGACAGGAGATCACTGAGACTGGGACTTTGGTTGTAGACAGGAGATCACTGAGACTGGGGCTGTAGACAGGAGATCACTGAGACTGGGACTGGGGTTGTAGACAGGAGATCACTGAGACAGGGACTGAGGCTGGAGACAGGAGATCACTGAGACTGGGACTGGAGCTGTGGACAGGAGATCACTGAGCCTGGGACTGAGGCTGTAGACAGGAGATCACTGAGACTGGGGCTGTAGACAGGAGATCACTGAGACTGGGAATGGGGCTGTAGACAGGAGATCACTGAGACTGGGACTGAGGCTATAGATAGGAGATCACTGAGACTGGGACTGAGGCTGTAGACAGGAGATCACTGAGACTGGGACTGAGGCTGGAGACAGGAGATCACTGAGACTGGGACTGGAGCTGTAGACAGGAGATCACTGAGACTGGGACTGAGGCTGTAGACAGGAGATCACTGAGACTGGGGCTGTAGACAGGAGATCACTGAGACTGGGACTGGGGCTGTAGACAGGAGATCACTGTGACTGGGACTGAGGCTATAGACAGGATATCACTGAGACTGGGACTGAGGCTGTAGGCAGGAGATCACTGAGACTGGGACTGAGGCTGTAGACAGGAGATCACGGAGACTGGGACCGAGGCTATAGAAAGGAGATCACTGACACTGGGAGTGAGGCTGTAGAGAGGAGATCACTGAGATTGGGACTGAGGCTGTAGACAGGAGATCACTGAGACTGGGAATGAGGCTTTAGACAGGAGATCACTGAGACTGGGACTGAGGCTGTAGAGAGGAGATCACTGAGACTGGGACTGGAAACAGGAGGTTACTGGGACTGGGACTGGAGACAGGAGGTTACTGAGACTGGGACTGGAGACAGGATGTTACTGAGACTGGGACTGGAGACAGGAAGGTTACTGGGACTGGGACTGGAGACAGGAGGTTACTGGGACTGGGACTGCAGACAGGAGGTTACTGGGACTGGAGACAGGAGGTTACTGGGACTGGGACTGCAGACAGGAGGTTACTGGGACTGGAGACAGGAGGTTACTGGGACTGGCACTGGAGACAGGAGGTTACTGGGACTGGGACTGGAGACAGGAGGCTCCTGAGACTGGAGGCAGGAGGTTACTGGGACTGGGACTGGAGACAGGAGGTTACTGGGACTGGAGACAGGAGGTTACTGGGACTGGGACTGCAGACAGGACATTACTGGGACTGGAGACAGGAGATTACTGGGACTGGGACTGCAGACAGGAGGTTACTGGGACTGGAGACAGGAGGTTACTGGGACTGGGACTGCAGACAGGAGGTTACTGGGACTGGGCCTGGAGACAGGAGTTAACTAGGACTGGGACTGCAGACAGGAGGTTAATGGGACTGGGACTGGAGACAGGAGGTTACTGGGACTGGGACTGCAGACAAGAGGTTACTGGGACTGTCTCACTGGAAGCCTGGGACGCATGCATGGTGCTACACCAACTAACCCCAGTGACCCTCCTCTCCTCTCTCCCCTCCTCCTCCTCACCTGCTGTGTGTTAATGACACGTCTCTGGTTACTACACCTCTCCATAGGTCACCGCGCGCACACACACACACACGTGGGCAGACAGACAGACAGACAGACAGCACCACTCCACAGGCCCACACAGTTGGTGTCTGGGGGAAATAACAGACATATCTGCGGCTTCAGCCGAACAATATTACTGATAACCCTCCAGGTAACCATCATATTGCCACAAGGCTAGGCTGCTGTGTGGAATTGTTCACCATACAAAAGTATATTCCAGTATATTTTAAGTTCAACATAGAATATTGAACATAACACAGTATGTTGAACATGTTCAATAGTGTATCATGGTATTTCCCATAGACAAACAATGAACATGATACTGGAGCTTTGGTAAACAATAAAAGAACAGTGTGTCAAGGTCTTCTTCACATTCCTCTCCTTCCAGCTGATGTACTAGTTTTCCTGTCCTTGATGTATATTGCATGGTGGACAATAGGACTACTGGGACTGGGACAAGATAACTAAAACCATTCTTAACTATAACAAGATCAGGGCCTGTATCCACAAAGCGTCTCAGAGGAGGATTGCTGATCTAGGATCTGTCCATTTAATCTTATTCATTATGATCCAAAAGGAAAAACTCATCATAGATCAGCACTCCTACTCTGAGACGCTTTGTGGATACCGGGCCAGGACATCATGATATGTTATCTAAGTAAGGAGAACTGTAAAAACACTTAACATAGCGTAGGCTACACTCTGAAGATTAATGAATCTAGCTCCATTTAGACTTAGAAATGTGCACCCCGGTGTCTTAATATTAGTTAATAGAGTGATTGAATAGTTCGTATGAAATAGTGTATTACATTACACAGGTTGCAGGGTACTATGGGCCAGTATGAAATGCTCTCTGTCTGTCCCTCGCTTCTCCCCATCCAGTTCCTCTGTCTGTCCCTCTCTTCTCCCCATCCAGTTCCTCTGTCTGTCCCTCTCTTCTCCCCATCCAGTTCCTCTGTCTGTCCCTCTCTTCTCCCCATCCAGTTCCTCTGTCTGTCCCTCTCTTCTCCCCATCCAGTTCCTCTGTCTGTCCCTCTCTTCTCCCCATCCAGTTCCTCTGTCTGTCCCTCTCTTCTCCCCATCCAGGTCCTCTGTCTGTCCCTCTCTTCTCCCCATCCAGTTCCTCTGTCTGTCCCTCTCTTCTCCCCATCCAGTTCCTCTGTCTGTCCCTCTCTTCTCCCCATCCAGTTCCTCTGTCTGTCCCTCTCTTCTCCCCATCCAGTTCCTCTGTCTGTCCCTCTCTTCTCCCCATCCAGTTCCTCTGTCTGTCCCTCTCTTCTCCCCATCCAGTTCCTCTGTCTGTCCCTCTCTTCTCCCCATCCAGTTCCTCTGTCTGTCCCTCTCTTCTCCCCATCCAGTTCCTCTGTCTGTCCCTCTTTTCTCCCCATCCAGTTCCTCTGTCTGTCCCTCTCTTCTCCCCATCCAGTTCCTCTGTCTGTCCCTCTCTTCTCCCCGTCCAGTTCCTCTGTCTGTCCCTCTCTTCTCCCCGTCCAGTTCCTCTGTCTGTCCCTCTCTTCTCCCCATCCAGTTCCTCTGTCTGTCCCTCTCTTCTCCCCATCCAGTTCCTCTGTCTGTCCCTCTCTTCTCCCCATCCAGTTCCTCTGTCTGTCCTTCTCTTCTCCCTGTCCAGTTCCTCTGTCTCTCCCTCTCTTCTCCCCATCCAGTTCCTCTGTCTGTCCCTCTCTTCTCCCCACCCAGGTCCTCTGTCTGTCCCTCTCTTCTCCCCACCCCGGTCCTCTGTCTGTCCCTCTCTTCTCCCCACCCCGGTCCTCTGTCTTTATGCACTACTTTAGTACTTTCTCCTGCAGGAACACTGAGGACACATTAAGGCCTATTCATAGAGCCATTTGTCACACTCTGACCATTATTATTATTATTATTATTATTTATTATTATTATTATTATTATTATTATTTTGGCCTGATATGGTTCTCAATCAGTGGCAGGTGTTTGTCGTTGTCTCTGATTGGGAACCATATTTAGGTAGCCTGTTTTGTATTGTGGTTTGTGGGTTATTGTCTATGTGATGTTGCATGTTAGCACTCAGTTTCTATAGCGGTCACATTCGTCTGGTTTGTTTGTTTGTTTAGTGTACTTCGTGTTTTGTCGTCAATCATTAAAGTATGTATTCACATCACGCTGTGCTTTGGTCTCCTCAATACGACGTTCTGACAGAATAACCTACCAACAATGGACCAAGCAGCGTGGTAACGGCCAGCAGCAGCAGCGGCAAAGAACGCAGGACTCCTGGACTTGGGAGGAGATTCTGGACGGCAAAGGACCCTGTGCACAGCCAGGGGAATATCGCTGCCCCAAAGCAGAGCTGGAGGCTTGTGAAAGCAGAGAGGCGCCGGTATGAGGAGGCAGCACGGCAGCGCGGCTGGAAGCCCGAGAGGCAGCCCCAAAAATGTATTTGGGGGGAGGCACAGGGAGAGTGTGGAGACCTGAGCCAACTCCTCCTGCTTACCATAAGGAGCCAAGGATGGATCCAGAGCCCATCAGGGCGGTGTTGGAGGTGAGCGAAGCAGAGACATATGAGGGAGGTGCTGTGCCACCTCCACGCACCAGCCCTCCGGTGGCAGCCCCCCGCACCAGGCTGTCTCTCCGTCTCATCCCTACAGGTGATCCTGCCTGTCCAGCGCTGCCAGAGCCTTCCTCGTGCCCAGCGCTGCCAGAGTCTCCCATCTGTCCTGAGCCGCCAGAGTCTCCCGTCTGTCCTGAGCCGCCTGAGCCTCCAGTCAGCCAAGAGCCACCAGTCAGCAAGGAGCCGTCAGAGCCGTCAGTAGGACTGGGCAGGACTGGGTAGGACTGGGCAGGACTGGGTAGGACTGGGTAGGACTGGGTAGGACTGGGTAGGACTGGGCAGGACTGGGTAGGACTGGGTAGGACTGGGCAGGACTGGGTAGGACTGGGTAGGACTGGGTAGGACTGGGTAGGACTGGGAAGGACTGGGTAGGACTGGGTAGAACTGGTGCACTAGCCTTCCTCTTCCGGCCTGTTCAATGTGAACAGGCTGTCATTGTAATAGGAATTGTTCTTAATTGACTCGCCTGGATAAATAAAGGTTAAATTAAATACATCTAAAAACCCACCGGATGTCTGGCTGGCCAGCTGGTTGACTGACTGGTTGAATGGGTGACAGGCTGGGACTGGGTCAGGATGTCTGGTTGACTGACTGGTTGAATGGGTGACAGGCTGGGACTGGGTCAGGATGTCTGGTTGACTGACTGGTTGAATGGGTGACAGGCTGGGACTGGGTCAGGATGTCTGGTTGACTGACTGGTTGAATGGCTGGCTGGGACTGGGACAGGATGTCTGGCTGGCCAGCTGGTTGACTGACTGGTTGAATGGGTGGCTGGCTGGGACTGGGACAGGGTGCAGCTCTCTCTGTCCCTCTGCTACTGTCATGTTTATCATAACAATAAATCACATCAGTTATTATACATTTAAAAAGAGAGTGAATTACAGTCATACTGTGTGGAGAACATGTCTTCATAATGTAGAACTAGTCTGCCAGTTGGTGGCCTCAAACATGGACCAATGAAATTCCCAGATGCACAGCAATTCTCAGAACACATTCATGACACATGTGATATTACAGTTCCCACTTGCAGGTGCGGAGAGGTGGTGTTGGGTATCACAGTTCCACCTGCAGAGTAGGAAAGGGGTGGTGGTGTTGGGTATCACAGTTCCACCTGCAGAGTAGGAAAGGGGTGGGGGTGTTGGATACCACAGTTCCACCTGCAGAGTAGGAAAGGGGTGGTGGTGTTGGATACCACAGTTCCACCTGCAGAGTAGGAAAGGGGTGGTGGTGTTGGATACCACAGTTCCACCTGCAGAGTAGGAAAGGGGTGGGGGTGTTGGATACCACAGTTCCACCTGCAGAGTAGGAAAGGGGTGGTGGTGTTGGGTATCACAGTTCCACCTGCAGAGTAGGAAAGGGGTGGGGGTGTTGGATATGACAGTTCCACCTGCAGAGTAGGAAAGGGGTGGGGGTGTTGGATATGACAGTTCCACCTGCAGAGTAGGAAAGGGGTGGTGGTGTTTGGTATCACAGTTCCACCTGCAGAGTAGGAAAGGGGTGGGGGTGTTGGATATGACAGTTCCACCTGCAGAGTAGGAAAGGGGTGGGGGGTGTTGGATATGACAGTTCCACCTGGAAAGGGGGTAGATGGTGGTGAGGAATACAGTGTGGGAATGTCACTGTGACCTACAAGAGCCCAGGTTTGTCACCACCTCAACAGAACAGCAGCGAAGTCCTGTTCGTGTTATTCACTTTGCCCTAGATGCTGAGCTTAACGTAATACTGTGGAGGAGCAAAGGTGTCTGGGAATTATGACACCACCTGGGAGGAAACACTGGGAAATAGAACAGGACCCTAATTGGGTGCTCCTCTAGTCCTGCAGAGACACAGGGACACAGGGAGAGAATTGTGCCACTGTATTGACCTATTGGAATCCCATTTCAGACATTGTTGAGGTGCTTTGAACACTGCAGGGTATTACAAGACCCTGTTGTGACTCTCTCTCTCCTTCTCTCCTCCTCATCAGTCATTACACCTGCTGCAACTCTGTGCCAGGGCCACGACCCTCTCCCTTTCTCTCTTGGTGAGGCTGAGCCACTCAAAGGACCCTGAACTAGGTGTGATGGTGAGGGTTAGAGAAGGGCTTCCAGAAGGACCCGGCTGACAGGGCGGATGAGTGTCTGTTTGTACCGGCCCCATTGTAAGAGGTGCGTAACTGGTGGCAGGGACGTCAGATGCAGGAGAGCAGAACTAGGTAATAGCCGGAGCAGGTTAATAGCAAAACCAACGGCATCAGGTATAACATGACATGGGTACAAAACCCGTCACCAGTCAACATGTGCACAAGCACTTACAATAAACAATACCACACAAAGACATGGGGGGACAGAGGATAGGGGGCAGCATTTTCACGTTTGGATGAAAAGCGTGCCCAGAGTAAACTGCCTGCTACTCAGTCCCAGTTGCTAATATATGCATATTATTAATAGATTTGGATAGAAAACACCCTGAGGTTTCTAAAACTGTTTGAATGATGTCTGTGAGTATAACAGAACTCATATGGCAGGCAAAAACCTGAGAAAAATCCAACCAGGAAGTGGGAAATCTGAGGTTTGTAGTTTTTCAACTCTTGGCCTATCGAATACACAGTGTCTATGGGGTCATATGACACTTCCTAAGGCTTCTACTAGATGTCAACAGTCTTTAGAACTTTGTTTGATGCTTCTACTGTGAAGGAGGGGGGAATGAGGGCTCTTTGAGTCAGTGGTCTGTCAGAGTGACACGAGCTGACCACGCACGTTCACGTGATAGTTAGCTTGAGTTCCATTGCATTTCTGAAGACAAACAAAGGAATTCTCCGGTTGGAACATTATTGAAGATTTATGTTAAAAACATCCTAAAGATTGATTCTATACTACGGACTGCGGACTGTAACAGAACTTTTTGACTTTTCGTCTGCTCCTAGTGATCGCGCGTCATGAATTTGGAATACTGGGCTAAACGTGCAAACAAAAAGGAGGTATTTGGACATAAAGATGAACTTTATCGAACAAATCAAACATTTATTGTGGAACTGGGATTCCTGGGAGTGCATTCTGATGAAGATCATCAAAGGTAAGTGAATATTTATAATGCTATTTCTGACTTCTGTTGACTCCAACATGGCAGATATCTGTTTGGCTTGATTTGTTGGACTGAGCGCTGTACTCAGATTATTGCATGGTGTGCTTTTTCCTACCCAGTCCAGTCCGTTTTTCCTACCCAGTCCAACGAAGGGGCCTAGCCTGAACCATGAAAAACAGCCCCAGACCATTATTCCTCCTTCACCAAACTTTACAGTTGGCACTCCGCATTCGGGCAGATAGTGTTCCCCTGGTATCTGCCAAACCCAGATTCGTCTGTCGGAATGCCAGATGGTGAAGCGTGATTCATCACTCTAGAGAACGTGTTTCCACTGCTCCAAGTCCAATGGCAGCGAGCTTTACGCCACTGCAGCCGATGCTTGGAATTGTGCATGGTGATCTCAGGCTTGTGTGCGGCTGCTCAGCCATGGAAACTCATTTCATGAAGCTCCCAACGAACAGTTCTTGTGCTGCCGTTGCTTCCAGAGGCAGTGTGGCCTACCACTTTGCCGGCTGAGCCGTTGTTGTTTCTAGACGTTTCCACTTCACAAGAACAGCACTTACAGTTGACTGGGGCAGCTCTAGCAGGGAAGAAGTTTAACGAACTGACATGTTTGAAAGGTGGCATCCTATAACGGTGCCACGTTGAAAGTCACTGAGCTCTTCAGTAATGCCATTCTACTGCCAATGTTTGTCTATGGAGATTGCATGGCGGTGTGCTCTATTTTGTACATCTGTCAGCAACAGGTGTTGCTGAAATAGCTGAATCCACTAATTTGAAAGGGTGTTCACATACTTTTGTATATATAGTGTAGCTCAAGGCTGGTAGAGAATAGGCTGGCTATAGGACCTCACTCTCTCACTCTGACCTCACTCCTCCTTTCCACTCCAGTGGGGTCTACCCTGTATATCAGTAACAAGCCTAAATTAGCATCTGTCTTAGCTGGAAGGGAAGGGAGGAAGGGGACTTCAGAGGCAGAGAGAGAGAGAGGGGGGGGGGGGGGGGGGAGAGAGAGACAGAGAGACAGAGAGAGACAGAGAGAGAGACACAAAGCTGTGAACGATCTGAGAGACAAGGCAAGAAGGGCATTCTATGCCATCAAAAGGAACATAAATTTCAACATACCAATTAGGATTTGGCTAAAAATACTTGAATCAGTCATAGAGCCCATTGCTCTTTATGGTTGTGAGGTCTGGGGTCCGCTCACCAACCAAGACTTCACAAAATGGGACAAACACCAAATTGAGACTCTGCACGCAGAATTCTGCAAAAATATCCTCCGTGTACAACGTAGAACACCAAATAATGCATGCAGAGCAGAATTAGGCCGATACCCACTAATTATCAAAATCCAGAAAAGAGCCGTTAAATTCTATAACCACCTAAAAGGAAGTGATTCCCAAACCTTCCATTACAGAGCCATCACCTACAGAGAGATGAACCTGGAGAAGAGTCCCCTAAGCAAGCTGGTCCTGGGGCTCTGTTCACAAACACAAACACACCTTACAGATCCCCAGGACAGCAGCACAATTAGACCCAACCAAATCATGAGAAAACAAAACGATAATTACTTGACACATTGGAAATAATTAACAAAAAAACAGAGCAAACTAGAACACTATTTGGCCCTAAACAGAGAGTACACAGCGGAATACCTGACCACTGTGACTGACCCAAAATTAAGGAAAGGTTTGACTATGTACAGACTCAGTGAGTATAGCCTTGCTATTGAGAAAGGCCGCCGTAGGCAGACATGGCTCTCAAGAGAAGACAGGCTATGTGCTCACTGCCCACAAAATGAGGTGGAAACTGAGCTGAACTTCCTAACCTCCTGCCCAATGTATGACCATATTAGAGAGACATATTTCCCTCACATTACACAGATCCACAAAGAATTTGAAAACAAATCCAATTTTGATAAACTCCCATATCTACTGGGTGAAATTCCACAGTGTGCCATCACAGCAGCAAGATTTGTGACCTGTTGCCACGAGAAAAGGGCAACCAGTGAAGAACAAACACCATTGTAAATACAACCCATATTTATGCTTATTTATTTTATCTTGTGTCCTTTAACCATTTGTACATTGTTAAAACACTGTATATATATATAATATGACATTTGGATTGTCTTTATTGTTTTGAAACTTCTGTATGTGTAATGTTTACTGTTAATTTTTATTGTTTATTTCACTTTATATATTCACTTCATATATTATCTACCTCACTTGCTTTGGCAATGTTAACACATGTTTCCCATGCCAATAAAGCCCCTTGAATTGAATTGAATTGAATTGAATTGAGAGAGAGAGAGAGAGCGAGAGAGAGAGAGAGGGAGAGAGATAGTGGAGGAGGAGGAATTCATGACTGGGTAATTTGGCCAAGTCACACAATTAATCACTGCTACTTTACCTCATGTAAACTCTCTCTACTGGCTCTGACCACATATAGATGATGGTACAGAGGAGTGACGGGTGGGTCGACTCGACTCGTCACATACAGCATCCTCTAGTATTTTCCTCTCTGGAACGATCACACAAAGCCAGAGGGCTTACTGAAGCAGCCAAATGAAGCCTCCTCGCAAGGCAATCCATCCCCTCCTTAGCCAACTGAGATATTTAACTGAAACCTAAGACAGTAGCCTAAGAAACTGTGGTAGACTAGAGGATGGTATGACTGCCTACATAAAAGACCTAAGACAGTAGCCTAAGAAACTGTGGTAGACTAGAGGATGGTATGACTGCCTACATAAAAGACCTAAGACAGTAGCCTAAGAAACTGTGGTAGACTAGAGGATGGTACGACTGCCTACATAAAAGACCTAAGACAGTAGCCTAAGAAACTGTGGTAGACTAGAGGATGGTATGACTGCCTACATAAAAGACCTAAGACAGTAGCCTAAGAAACTGTGGTAGACTAGAGGATGGTATGACTGCCTACATAAAAGACCTAAGACAGTAGCCTAAGAAACTGTGGTAGACTAGAGGATGGTATGACTGCCTACATAAAAGACCTAAGACAGTAGCCTAAGAAACTGTGGTAGACTAGAGGATGGTATGACTGCCTACATAAAAGACCTAAGACAGTAGCCTAAGAAACTGTGGTAGACTAGAGGATGGTATGACTGCCTACATAAAAGACATCACAAAAGCACACACAGCAGCCATGCAATACTAGTATCTACAGAACAGGCTCTAGCACTTCCTTCTGTGCTGCTATTGGCCAAACAGAACAGTGCTGAATGCCTGCCCTGTTACTCTACACAGGCACATCCCAGAATCATACAACCACAGCAGAAAACTGCAATAACAGGAAAGAGAAGCGGGCAACAAAAATGGTCTGTTTCTTACAGTGGAGAAAACCCCCATTCAGCATTTCGTCAATTACACAAATATGAGCAATCAGCCCAGTGGAGCAGTCAGCCCAGTGGAGCAGCCAGCCCAGTGGAGCAGTCAGCCTAGTGGAGCAGTCAGCCTAGTGAAGCAGCCAGCCCAGTGGAGCAGTCAGCCTAGTGGAGCAGTCAGCCCAGTGGGGCAGTCAGCCCAGTGGAGCAGTCTGCCTAGTAGAACACTCAGCCGTCAACAGAACCAGACTAACATGCAGCACGAGGCTAATTAGTAGTAGTGTGCTTCAGTTCCGTGTTTGCCTAGACTGCTAGTGAATGCTAAAGTCTGGGCTGAATGGGTCTGTGATACAGTATTTCTACTTTCCTTCCCCAATGGCTGCTCTGCCATGCCAAAGTGTGCTGTGAGATGCCCAGCACGTCAAGAGTTCCCAGGTCTATGTCTAATATAATACCTCCCCTCCTCCCGATACGGCTTCATACGTGCCTTCCTCTTCCTTTCTGACTCAATGTCACGAAGAACAATCCCAGATTGTTATTGGCTATATACCACAAACCCCCAAGGTGCCTTATTGCTATTATAAACTGATTACCAACCTAATTAGAGCAGTAAAATACATATTTTTTCATACCCGTGGTATACGGTCTGATATACCATGGCTGTCAGCCAATCAGCATTCAGGGCTCGAACCACCCAGTTTATTATGAAGAAGGTGCACGTGATTGCGGCGACACACACTTTATGCTAATAAGCCAATCCTGTCCCTCCTTCCTGTCCCGAGTTTCAGACCAACCTGTGGCTAGCAGCGTCAGAGCTTAGTAAAGAGAGAGGGGTTGGGTCTATTTACCTTGATGCAGTGCTGCATGTTAACTTTGGGCAGACTGCATTAAGAGGATTTCACAACTGGAGTCCTCAGACAGAACAGCAGCAGACACAGTAACCCACCGAGGTGGGAAAGTTAACAAAGACACAGTGCCCTTTATCAGTCCCTGCAAGGTGAGGAGGCAGATGTGTGTGTGTGTGTGTATGTGTGTGTGTGTATGTATGTGTGTGTGTGTGTGTGTGTGTGTGTATGTGTGTGTGTTTGTGTACTATGAACCTATTCACACAGTGATTGACACACTGGCCAACCGACGGCCACTCCCCTTTAACTGTTGCGGTATCTAAGTCCCTATGTGACAGAGCAGAACAGTCAGAAAACTGAGAGAGGTGTTTACTAGGTTGCATGGCCGTTTGGCAGCAAAATGACAGGTGAACACGCTGTGAGATGTCAATAGACATTGTTCAGCCACACAGTCACACCTGTTTCAAATGGCATCTCTCCACCCAGCCCACTGTCACTCACTCGTTCTCACTCCTCCGCCCTCCCAAACAAACAACAGAGAGAACAGAGGAAGAGAGCAGAAGGAGGAGAGGGAGGAGGAAGAGAGGGAGGGGAGGAGAGGGAAGAGGAAGAGAAGGAGGGAAGGAGAGGGAGGAGGAAGAGAAGGAGGAGATGGAGGGGAGGGAGTAGAAGAAGAAGGAGGGGGAGGAGAGTGAGGAGGAAGAGAAGGAGGAGAGGGGAGGGAGGAGAAAGAGAAGGAGGGGAGGAAGGAGAGGGAGGAGGAAGAGAAGGAGGGAGGAAGAGAGAGGAGGAAGAGAAGGAGGGGAGAAGGAAAGAGAAGGGGGGAGGTGAGGGGGAGGAGACGGAAAGAGGGAGGAGGAAGAGGAGATGAGGAGGAGGAGGAGAGGAGGAGGCAGAGAAGGAGGGGAGGAGAGGGAGGAGGAAGAGGAGGGAGGAGGAGGGGGAGGGAGGGAGGAGGAGAGAGGAGGGAGGAAGGGAGGAGGGGAGGAGAGGGAGGAGGAGGAGGAAGAGGAGGAGGGGGAGGAGAGGGAGGAGGAAGAGAGGTAGGAGGGAGGAGGAGAGGAAGGAGGAGGAGGGGAGGAGCGGCTAGGAGAAGGGAGGAGGGAAGAGAAGGAGGGGAGGAGAGGGAGGAGGAAGAGGAGGAGGGGAGGAGAGGGAGGAGGAGAGGG